>NC_081416.1:151136068-151376068 GCF_949786415.1 Peromyscus eremicus
CAGTGAAGGAATGCCTTGGCAGCAGGATATATGAATTTACAAGTGAGAATGAGGGCAAGCATGCAAAAAGCAAAATCTTATTTCTCCCATATCTTTTATATGTTCCACAAGATGTGGCCCAGTCTTAGGATGGGTCTTCCCACATCAAATAATCCAGTTAACTAAAAATCCCTCACAGTTGTACCAAGTTGCTTGGGTTTTTAGTGAGTTCCAGATGTAGTCAAATTGATAGCAAATGATAATTATCATAGAAATTTATTACCATTTGACAGGGAAAAAATCTTGTTTGATATTTCACTCCATTACTTCATTTCTTTGTTTTCTTACCTCTTTCCCTTTTTACCTCTATTTTTCTTCATCTTTTTCATATTTATGTTTAATAATTCTTGGAGGGTCAGAAAAGCTGTTTACAGTAAAGCAACACTTCTTGCATTTTTATAAAATCTGATAAAAAATAGTATTTCAAACTGTACAGTCACCAGAAGTACACAGTTATCAAAAATGCACACATTTCACTTGGCACTTCTGCATTTTTATAAAATCTGATAAAAAATAGTATTTCAAACTGTACAGTCACCAGAAGTACACAGTTATCAAAAATGCACACATTTCACTTGGCATCTCCAGCACCTTCAGCTTTCTGTGCCTGGTCTGTTTTGGCATCTCCATTTTCTGCAGGATTATTCTCATCCTTACCAGCATCGACTTTCCCCTTTTTGTAATTGCGGACCTTCTCTCCCTTCTTTGCAGGGGCCTTTTTAGGCTTGGGCTCTGGCTTTGGAGGAGCAGGTTTAGCAGACAACCTTGCAGATCTTCTCTGTGGCTCGTCCTTCACCTTGGCTTTATCTCCTTTAGTATCCCCTTCAGCCTTTCTTTTGAGCATGGCGGTGGCCAGGGACGTCCGTGCTGAAGGTGGGGATGCAGTGGTGCTCGGGTTTGGTCCGTCCTGGGGTCGTTCTCTCTGCTTCTTCACACTCCTCAAGACTAAGTTACTCTTGACTAGTTCCTCCAATAAATTTCAAATATACAGTGTGGCCTAAGTTTTGTACAGTGTACCACACTGTAAGTAGATAATGCTGGCTTTGTCCAAGGTCTCCAAGTACGTAGAGGCATTGTCTACAGGTGGTACACTCCATATCTTGCAGTTCAATAAACTGATCTAGGCAAGGAACATTTTTATTCCTTTAAGTTTTTAAAAATGCTATTGTAAAGGCAGGAAAAAAAAAGTACTTTTAAACCAATAATGTTGGGATAGCTAGATGACCCTGGGGGAGAAATCAAACTCAATTCCTACATAGTGTCTACAAGATACTTTCAATTACATATATAAAAAAAAAATCATACCAAGGTAAAAATTCAGTACTTCCAGATAAATACAGGAGACTTGCTTAAGACTTTGTAGTAAGAAATCAAAATAACCTGTAAGAGTGTCACAGACTTTCCCTAGAAATTTATATACAAAAACAGCCAGTGAGAAAAAATTAAAACTGATATACAATGGTTATACCCTGCATATTTTAAACATTATTTGTGTTTAGGGTACATAAAGAAAATTTACTTGTCAATGAATCAAAACAGGTAAACATATTCATCAGAAACTAAAGATGACAAGGAGGCTTGCTCAGATATTTTACAAAAGAATATATGAAAGTAAATAATTAGATTAGTAGACATTAAGAGAATGCAAATAAAAGTTACAATTTAAGGAAACCATAATTCAAAAACATCCCAGAGCCATAGAGTAACTGGGATCCCACATCAATTCAGAGTGTGAAGTGGATACCGTGTTTGGGAATCATTGTGGAAGTTTTAACTTAGTGTACAATGGCCACGTGATGCAGTAATTGTCTAATAAATTCATAACTATATCACAAAAGCATAATGTTGAATTAAGTAATGCTCTGGGCAACATAAAGTGGACATGGCATGTGCACTGTGTGTATATTGTTTTTGTTTTTGTTTTGTTTCTACCAGGCTTTAGAACTAGGGAAACTAAAGATAAAAATCAAAATAAGAGCTTTCTGATGCAGCCTGTGGAATATGCAGCAGAGGTATGTGAGGAAACCGTTTGAAGTGTTTTAAGAATTATCAATCTTTGTTGAGACAGCAGTTCTTGGCTGTATGCAATTTTTAAAACTTAGTGAAAACACGTTTGAAATGTGTACATTTTATTGGATCTGAGGCACATTGGCAAATGTGATGCCGATGTTTATTAATGTGGCCACCTAGTTTTCTTAAATATATTACATGGTTTTTTTTGCCTACTATCTAAGTATTGCACTGTAGTCCCCACATTCATTGGATAATGCTGGGTCCAGTAGGCAGAGTAAGGAATAAGAATGGAGATTTTCTCACCAAAAATGTAAAGGACAACAAGCTTCAATTTAGTGCTTCATGATGTCATGATGTAGCTTTCCTTACCTAAGGGAGGAATATATTTTTGATGGGGAAAACACACACACACACACACACACACACACACACACACACACACACATTTTGAAGGATGGCTGTAGAAGAAAGATAATTCTACCTACTTAGTCATGAGTCTGTACCAGGAAACAAATGAATTTCTTGTGTCTATAAGAAGCAGGACTGGGAATTTCATTTACAGCTGCTGGGAATGGCTAAGCTTTATGAAGTGCCGAGGGAGCCAATTAATGACAGCATCTTGAGTAAAGAGTTTATGGATATGAATAATTTTCAGGCTCCTTAACAATTGATGCTAGATGCAGCCAGATGGTGTGAATGGAGAAAATTCTCCACGTTCATTATTAATTCCACAAAAAGTATATAAAAGAAAAATAGATTGCATCAACATCTATATTTCTATGATTTCTAGAGAAAGGGTGAAACATGACATTTTAATTGCAATAATATTGAATGATTGATTATTCCATAGAGAAAGATGAAGCCAAGCACAAGTGTGTATTACCAAGTCTAGGTCACGATTGTACCAAGAAGATGCACATCAGTGTAAAGTATCCTTGGAAGAACGATTCATTATTAAACAAAACAAAAAACTTCAACATTATTAGTTTGAGATGGATACATGAAATCAGCAAAATATGTTTGTGTGTATCTGTATCTGTCTATCTGTGCATATGTGTAAAAGGGAAAAGGGTGAGTAAAGGAGAGGGAGGGCATGTGAGAGGGAGGAAGGCAGAGAAACAAGTAAAATTGCACTTAATATGTAGCTCCTCCTTCTCCATAACCCCACACTGTAGCTGCCTTCATTGGAGTTTCATTCATAGACCTTGTTGAGAACCAGGCTACCCTTCTCTCATTCTAATGGGGGTAATAGTACTCAATGTGTGTGGGAATTACAATTCTGCAGAAATGTGATGAGGTTGTATGCTTATGTACTGGGGGTGCTTCACGCTGGCTCATCTGGACAAAATGTGCAATTTTTAATCATTTTGATCCAATGTTTGAAAATTGTTGTTGTTAAACCTTCAATTACAGAGACCTCTCATGATGGTATTTTCATAGCTAAGAAGCGTATAACACATTTTGGGTATCTATTCTTCTGTTGATTGACATCAAAGCTGACTCTTGAATTTAACTGCTGCAGATGGTTTGACCATGAGCATAGAGATACAGTTGTCTCTGTGGCACACCGCCTTAGAGTTCTTCATGTATATATTCACACACTAGGTAAGCTATCACTCTGTCTTATGGTAGATCTAACTTTAGGTTTTGGAGGAACCACCATACAGATTTTCAATAGCCATGAAATCAATACTACTCTGACACAGGGGCCACTTGGTCCTAACTCAAGTCCCGTTTGGACACTTTGCTTTGTGCTTTATCCCTTGCATTAGTTTAAGGGAATTTTCAATGTCCTGGTAACACAGCTGAAATAAATGCAGCCAGGAGTACTGATTTTTTTCTTTGACAGTAATAATCTATTTTGTCCATTACTATTCTCTTCTCATTGTGTACCCAAGTTTTTGAATTCTTTGGGTCCTAGTAGTAACTCATATGCAGGATTAGTATTTTTAAAATAAACCTGGATTACTCATCAACCGAGGCATGTAATGAAAAAAGAGATTAATGTGTAATAAAATAACTCAGAACACTGGAGGCAAGAACCGAGTCACATGCATGGGAATATAGCTTGTGTGAGATCTGTCACTGAGGTGATGAAAATGAGAGGAAGATGATTAGTAGAGAGTTCACCAAGTGATGGTATCTCAGCTGTCTCCTGAGAAATGACTTAGCTTTGCACAAACTTTCATGAAATTCCCAGATGCATTATGTAAGGAGGAGACCATACACAAGAACAAACTTTCTAACAGAGAGGCATGAAGCAGAGCTATGTTTAATAATTCCCATTTCCAATCAACATTACAATGGGAAAACCTAAACTTGAGGAAAATTCAGGGAAAGAAGTGGGACTCTGTCATTAAGTCAATGGTGTTCAGCTTCAGAGTACTCTAATGGGAAAGGTCCCAACCCTGAGAGCCTCAACTTGGCCTTCTTATCAGAATGCTGGTGAGAGGAGAGTTGGTCCTTATTTTTTCCTCTTCCTTGCCCACTTTTGGTTCTCTCTTACACTACAAAGAGTAGTATGTGTTGCTTATGCCTTTGACATCTTGGACAGTACAGCTTTTCCCCCACCAGAGAGGCATCAACATACAATTGGGTACTATGTTGTTCTCATCTTTGGGAAAGAAAATGGGCAGAAGAGAAGCAGAGTGATGCTCTTCAGTGTATGATGTCAGCCTTTCATGTTTACTATAAAAACCTAGAGAACTTCATGCAAAATACTGTCAGTTACTGAATATGTCAGTCATAAATTAGTGTAAGGCATAATAGGAATAATTTTCCTTGCCTGAGGATGCAACATAGTACTTACATGTCAACTTTCTTAAAAAACAAAAACAAAAACAAAAAAAACCCTTCATTTATGTCTTGTATAGTGTGGCACACACCTTTAATTCCAGTGCTTAGGAGGCAGAGGCAGGTCTATCTCCATGAGTTCAAAGCCAGATTGATCTATGTAGAAAATCTCTTGAGCAGCCAAGGGCTACATTGAGAGACATTATCTTAAAAATAAATAACCTTCATTTATTAAAGTACTGCTTGATAAATGTTGAAGAAAAAAAGAAAAAATGAAGTATGGCTTACAGCTACCATTACAGTCAGTAAACAGCTAAATAAAGTGTACAGAAGCATTGACCAGCTGTAAATTGCACCATGCAGTTCAAGAAGAGAAATTAACACAGGGCTTTATTGTGGGATTTATTAAGGCAACTCCACATAGTTAAAAGTAAGTTTATTTTGGGGTAATTTACAGCCAGTAAAGGGGTTGATTACAGGGTCCGTGAGAGGTGAAGTGCAGTCCAGCAGTGTTCTCTGGAGAACTCTGCTTGGTCTACCATCCAGCATCCAGGATCACAAGGAACCAAGAGAGCCTACATATCCAGATCTCAGGTCTTAAGCACTCCCTTCTCGGCCCTGCCTCAAGGGCAGGTCAGAGGTAGGCATGACAGTTGCCAGAAGCCTCGCTGGGGATGGTACTTTCAGGTCAAAGCTGGAACAGCTACCCACTACAGGGTTTCACAAATTCAGTCTTCTAAAGAGACTCCCCCAGGATTGGGAACAATCACCTTTGATGAAATAAGACTAACAGATCTCTGTGCTGAGCCTCAGGTCACACTGACCCTGAAATATTTGTTCATTTAGTTAAGAAAAGCAAGAGGCCAACATGAGAGGAACTGAACTGGCTTAAACTGGAAAGAGGATCTAAGATGCTCTGGTTCAAACAGATTTTCCAACTGTTCTTTCCAATGTGCAGTGAAAGGATAGCTCTTCCCCACACTAGCTCATACCAGGAGACCATGTGGCTTATAATGCCTCAATTGTTTACACTTTAATGAGGAAAAAGTACCAATTAACCAACTTTACTGTGTCTTTCATTTATTTATTTATTTAAAATTTGTTTTTCATTTATATACCAACCAGTCCCCCCTCTCAGCCCTCCCCCCATCTACTTCTCCAAAAAGTTAAGGCCTCCCATAGCGAGTCAACAAAGCTTGGTACATTCAGTTGAGGCTGGACCAACCCCCTCCCCCCCCATGTCAATCTCTGTACAAAGAAAATAGCAGAGAGGGGAGACTCAATGAATGAACTGAAACATGTGAAGATCAACCACATTTTCTGTTAACATTTCATGCACTAATTGTGTCTTGACCATTGAAAGCAAGGAAATCCCACTGTTTAGTTACTATCTGTAGAGAGTTTGGGATTTCCAAGTAAGGGGAAGTTAGACAGGAGCCTGTGCCCAACTTTTAGAATAACAGCATTTACAAGGACTTTGGGATACATTCCAAGAAAATAGAAAACAAAGCTCCACTCACATGAAATATGGCTTTTATCATTTATTTCAGATGGTTTTTACACAGCCTTTTTTTTTTGCCTATGCTGCTCAGCTTAAAGGGCCTGCTCCACAAATAATCTTCACCTGTTGCTTCCAGATGAGGGTTGACTGATCTTTAGTGTCACTGATCTTCTGACAGTGTAAGGAAGTTGTGAACTCTTCCCTTAGAAAAAGGCATTTTGACCCCAACACCTCATTCAGACATTTTCATGGAGGGAATGCCCATGGTGCAGCCTATGTGTGGGAGATCTTCAGGACCGGGGGACTCTGTCCTTAGCAGTTGTGTGCAGCGGTTCCTGCTATAGCATTACTTGCATGCAGTAGGTACTTACTCAGTGCAGCTTCAGCAAATGCTACTTGATGGAGTCTATGCTTAATATACTTCATGAACTGTAATAGTTACCTTCTTATGAGAAATTGAATCTTCAATACAAAAGATCAAATTCAATTACTTTTTAGGGCTGTGTTTATAGTGAACATTTTCTATAGATTCTGTTATATATGTAGCAGTGTCAACTTTTTGACCAACCTGTGCAGATCTTGACTTCTGGACCCATGATCTGAGGACCTGAAAGGATGGGGCAGACTACAGTCTAATGCTGTAGACAACTAAAGCGATAAATCCACGGGAGTCTGTTTAAGAAGTATTAGGGAAATTTATTAAGGTGAATTGAGAAAATACATCATGAATACAGACCACGGTAGACAGCTGAAGTCATCCTCTGATCTGACCAGGAGCGAATCCACCTCTCAGGCAGGAGCAGGGAAAAGGGGAATGGGACCCTTCTCCCTCTCCTTTTAAGAGGTCATGTACAGCAGCAGAAAGCATCACCTCCTTTGGGCCCTATAGCCAAAGGTCATTGGCGGAATAAGTACCACTACAGAGAGCCTTGCTTCAGTTTCAGTATACTTTATACATAGAAGTAACAAAAAAAGCAATGATCCAAGGACAGCTGTTTGAGTTCAGCAAAGCATGATCAGAAAATAAATGTAAATAAATGTCAATAACCTCATACTAAATATTAATAGAGTTACCCTTTCCCAGAACTTTCTCAGGTCAGATCAATTTAAACACAATTGCCTGGAATATACTATAGATTATATCTAGGAAAGCAGGAAAGCAAGGCAGAAGGCCATATCCAGATTCAGGTAAACTGAGGACGGCACTCCACACATCCTTTCACCAGATTGGGTTCAATAGCTATGCTCTGACATCCAGCAAGAATAGACATGTCTTGTAAATTGAATGTAAATGTTTAACACAGGAGACATGAAATCACACCCATGACCAATCCAGTGAACAAAATGCACCTGAGGTAAAAGGCCCTCTGCCTCTTTTCCTGGAGACTCTCTCCCAGTTCCTCAAGGCATTGTTCACCATGGGTCATTCTTTTGACTGTTTTTGGACACAGTAGTAATGTTTAAGAACATATTCTAGCATCAAATGGTGAAACTAAATTCATTTAGCAAAGTGAGAAAAATATTTAGCAAATATATTTTTTATGTTAATTAAACAAGTAAAAGCACAAAATTGTAGCTAAATATTTGGCACAGTGTGATTAACATTTAGTTGTAATTATTGTAAGAATGAATTTGTTACATAAGTTTTACTTTCTCATGTCCATGTTTAATAAAGCAACCATCTAGAAAATTATGGGAACTGACAATTTACTTTTCAGCTGAAAAATAAGTGTGTGTGTGTGTGTGTGTGTGTGTGTGTGTGTGTGTCGTTCATAGAACTCCTATTGAGAAGACCAAACCTCCTTTGGATTAGGAACTGAGAGAAGTGGTAATTTAATCACTCAGATTAATTTGAAGTTGATGTGAAATAACTGAAAAACTATTGATTGTAGATTCAGAATGGCTGTCATTGATCTCCTGACGAATCAGTCTGCCTCGAATCTTTGGCATTAGCACTGCTAGTTCATTTCCTCAGAAAACTGTGACATTTTTCTTTTCTTTTTAATGAAAAAATTGAGAGAATACAGTGACTAAGCATTGCTGGGCTTGGCAGGGTCACTGTTTCAGGGCCTCTTTCCTGGCCCTTCCTAGTTTCCTCCTAAAGCCATTCCATGCAAATGAGAGAATTGGGGTGTCAGCTGTGGCAATGAAGCTTGGTGATAGATCTCCTCCATGTCTGCTTCTCCTAGTGATGCAAGAGAGGGCATTCAGAGTCTCATGGGCCGTGGACATGAGGATACTATGGCTGACCAGGAAGCGAACAGATGGGGCCACAGTGGCAAGGACCCCAATCACTACAGACCTGCAGGACTGCCTGACAAATACTGAGCATCCTCCTTACTGCCTCAGGAGGCTGTGCTGTGGGCTCTGGGGTCAGGACATGGGGTTCTTCACTTTTGTGTCTACTGTGGGTGTGGAGGAAATACAGTGCACAAATAATAAATTTGTAAGAGATGAAGTTTCCTGTCATTGTGTTTTAGTGGGTGGAGCTGTTTGGTATAAAGGGTCAATACTAAACACAGTGGGGAATAGAATATTTAGGCTTAGGACTGATGTTCTCAGAAGTTACATAGAGAGATAGCTCTGATGACTGCCCCATTCCCCATTTAGGCTCAGGTTCCTGCTTTGCAGAAGAAACTGCCAGATATTCTACAGGACACAGAGAGAAGCAACTAAGAAACTCTAGGCCTATAGGCTGAAGAAAGATGCCCAACATTTCAGAGGAACTTTGAATGACTATACAGGCAAGCAGCTGTCTCTGTCATTTCCAGAATTTTTAGAAGTTGCTTAAAATGGTACTTCCTATTTACTTAGGTAATATTATATCTTTCTGAGGTCTTTGATGTAGTTGAAGACTAAATAGTTATAATTTTCCTTGGCTATGATAAAAGATAAATTGGATATGAAACTTTAGACTCACAAATATAGGATAGATGATAGAATATTTTCTTTAATTTTGCCAAATACAAATAGACTAGATATTGTAACTGTAATTCTTGCTTGATAACAGTTCTATTATATGTAATTTTACTATGTTAACATTAAAATGTTTCTTTTTGATTACACAGAGAAGGGTAAATGCTGTGAGATATTACTTTTGTACACTGGTTTAATAAAATGCGGATTGGTCAATAGCAAGGCAGAAAGTATAGCTGGGGCAAGCAGATGAGGAGAATTCTGGGAGAAGAAAGGGTTGAGTCAGGAGTCACCAGCCAGACACAGAGGAAGCAAGATGAGAAGGCAGAACTGAGAAAAGGTACCAAGCCACATGGCAAAACAAAACTAAAAGAATTATGGGTTGATTTAAGTGTAAGAGCTTGTCAGTAATAAGTCTGAGCTAATGGTCATAGAGTTGATAATTAATATGTCTCTGTGTATTTATTTCGGTCTGAGTGGCTGCAGACCAGGTGGGACACAGGGAAGCCCCCAACTACACCCGGAGAAAACTAAATTTTCACTTGCAAGTAGTTATCAACTGGAAATAGCTTCTGGGTTATGGATAGGGTTATGTGTCCAAATTTCTTTTCAGGTCTAGGACCCAATTTGGTGTAGACTCATGCAGGCCCTGTGCATGCTGCCACAGTCCTTGTGAAATTCAATTGTACGTCAATCTTCTTGATTTAGAGAACCTGTACTCTTGGTTTTCTCCATCTATTCTGGGTCCCACACTCTATCTGCCTCCTCTTTCAAAACACCCCCTGAGGCCTGAGGGGAAGGATTTGATAGAGACATCTGTTCTAAGCTAAGCAATCTAAATTCTTTCACTCTCTGCATAGTGTCTGACTGTAGGTCTCTGCACCTTAACCTATTATCCACTGGAGAAAGTCCTCTTGATGACTGAGCAGTTAACTATGAGTATGTCATAGATATGCCGTAGATATATTTGAGTATGCCATACTCTGAGTATGTGGAATATCATTAGGCGGTTTTTCTTCTTATGTTTTGTTTCATTTGGAAAGGTGTTATTTGGTTTCATACTAGATCCCTGACCTATCTAGTCACAGGTTCTTGCTTATCCAACCAGTGTCCAGTATATGTTCTATATCATGGTGTGGGCCTTAAGTCCAATAAGATATTGGTTGTTTACTCCCAAAAGATTTGTAGCACCATTGCACTAAGTATATTTTGTTGGCACAACACCATTGTAGATCAAGGGGTTCATGGCTGTGTTACTGTTTATGTTTCTCCTTCGGTAGAGTACCTCCTTGTACCAAAGATGCTAGACTATAGGTGTGAAGGCTGTATGTAGGCACTAGTTTGACTTCTCTGTGTTCATGTTCAATGAGTTGTTGGTGTTCTATTCAACAGTTGATGTCTTGCTGTCATTTTGTAGATAACAACCTATAGTCTTGGCAATAACCTCAGTTATTTGGAGATTCACAAAAACCCCTTTGGCCAGCAGCTCAATTAGATGTAACCCAATCCTGCTAATGAATGCTTCATTTGGTGACAAGAGATGTCCTGTTGGAGCTCTGTCTCCCCAGTATTTGGTGATTTCATGTACATCATCTGCATATATGTATATATTTTAGGAATCTTTTTCTCTGTCAGATTTCTATACTACCCATTCAGATGGCTCTTAGTTTTAGCTGTCTCTCCATGTATTTCCTTCCTTGTCTTCTTCCCTTCTCCTCTCCATGATCCTCCACTTCCAGCTCCCCCTTATCTATCCATAATTGTTCTATTTTCCTTTCCTAGAGAGATCTACCTGTGCTCAGTTCTTTACTCTATAACAAACCTTGTGGTTATATGGATTTTTGCTTGGTTATGATTATGATTGCCTTAACAGCTAATATTTACATATAAGCTAGTATATACCTTATTTGTCTTTCTAGGTGTGGTATACTTCACTAAAGATGAGGTATTTTTTAATAAATATTTTTATTTTATAACTTAACTTTATTTATCAGCCATGATTCCCCTGTCCTCCCTCCTCTCACGCCCCAACCTTACCCCCTCCAATCCACCTCCCATTCCCACCTCCTCCAAGGCAAGGTCTCCCCTGGGGAGTCAGCTCAGCCTGGTAGATTCAGTTGAGGCAAGTCCAGTCTCCTCCTCCCTGCACCAAGGCTGAGCAAAATGTCTCAGCATAGGCCCTAGGTTCCAAAAAGCCAGCTCCTTCACTGAGGACAGGTCCTGGTCCCACTGCCTGGGGGCCTCCTAAACAGTTCAAGTTCATCAACTGTCTCACTTATCCAGAGGGCCTGGTCCAGTTTCATGGGGGCTCCTCAGCTATTGGTTCACAGTTTATGTGTTTCCACTAGTTTGGATATTTGTCCCTGTGCTTTATCCAATCATAGTCTTGATATCTCTTACTCATATAATCCCTCCTCTCTCTCACCAACTGGACTCCTGGAGCTCCACCTGGAGTAGTCTTGGCTGTGGTGACTCTTCACAGCAATAAAACAGTATCTAAGATGCTCACCAAGGACATCATCTGTGCATTTAAATACATTTTTATCTGTTGAAATGTGAAAATCATGTGTCAATAATAAATGACTTTATTAATGATCACTTGTGTGAAACACTTGACACTCTTCCTGAACTAAGGGTCTGGGACTAGAAATTGTCATATCTGGGTTATGTGCTTTCAGATTCTCAGATTGCAGCCATGTAAAGCTGCTCTAGTCTTCCTGCAGGTGTCCAACTGTCGCTTTTTTTTTTTTTCAACTGTCCCTTTTTAAACATGGCTTCTGGGAATCCTATTGGCTTTCTTTCATCTGCTTTATGACATCATTCCTCCCTCAACCAATCAGCACCAGATTGAGTCTTGAGGTTGCCGTGTGTGACCAAATGTGCCTCAGTACTGAGCATCTTTGATCCTGCACAGACGTGATTTTTTTTACTGCGAAACCTAACAACCCACTCTCTCATCCCTTTATCCAGATCCTACTCCTGTTTTGTCCCCATCCCTTTACCTAGATCCTACTCCTGTTTTGTCCCCATCCCTTTACCCAGATCCTACTCCTATTTTGTCCCCATCCCTCTATCCAGATCCTACTCCTGTTCTGTTCCTGACTTGAAGATGTCAGGTAGGAAAAGAAACTTTAATGTTTGTTTAATTGGACAGCTCACTAAATTGGGAAGCATCAAAACAATGTGGGATAGAGGGGAAAGTGGTGAACAAGAGGTTGGTGCCATAACGTGGTCTCATCTTTGACATTCCCTAGGGTTGAGGTTTGGACAGAGTATTTCCTCATCCTCTCAGTGAATGTTCCTTCACCTTCCTTGGTGAGATAACAGACTGGCAGGGCTCAGGGTTCTCTGAGGTATTGAGTGTTTAGGAGCAAGACATAGAGAAGAAAATCAAAGTTTCTGGGACTGTTTCAGCTGAAGCAGAGAGAGAGAGCTGGGTATGTAATGAGGAGAACTGAGGGCCAAGACACTTCACTCCACACAGTTTCCCACAATGATACTTCACAGTTGGTGCTGGTCAACATTAGTGGTGAAATACAAGGGAACTCGAGAGTGTGTCTGGCAGTGTTCCATTCGCAGCTGAGATGAGCTGACCTTTTCTGGCTAGGCAGATGTCCCTCCCTCTTCTGTGTCCTCACATGTATCCTAAAGCAGTGGGGCGAGGAAATCTGCTGTCCCTGCTAAAGCAGGACTGTTTGTTACAGTGAACGACAGGAGCAGCTGTGCTCTCTCTGGCACCTGCACACTGGGACAATGACAGGCACCTTCCTGATAATAAAGGTCCTCACCCATGTTTTGTGCAGTTTCAGATAGCTGTACAACCCTGGCTCAGACTCAACACAAACTCCTAATGTGATTAGTCAGAGCATGGTGCCATACCCCTGCAATCTTGGCCCTTGGGAAACAGAGGCAGAAGAATCAAGGAGACCATGCCAGTCTCTAGCTGCACAGTGACTTTGGTGATAGCCTGGGTGTTAAAGACCATTCCTGAAGAAATAAAATAAAACCAATGGAGTTTTAAAAATCAGCATTCCCAATGTTTGGAGTCTTCTGTCTAGTTAAAAGAGAACTAGAGAGGAGGAAGAAACACAGGGCAGGGAGGCTGAAGCTATTGGAAGAGCACTTCGGGGCTTTTTACAAAAAGGAACAGGCCACCTGGACCTGGAGATAGTCAAGAAAACAGAAAAATGCAGTGGTGGGGGATAAAATAGAATGGAGGAAAGGGAGAACATGGAACTTGGAGGTGTTAACCATGGTAACATAGGATTTGTGGGACTGAATGCTGAAGGGAGCCAAAAGAATTCATTGAATAATAAATTTCTCTGGTGATTGAGTAATTTGCTCAGCACAGGGCAAACAGAGATGGATTTAGTGAACATGTAGGTTAGTAGACCAGGAAGTAAACTGAGGCTGGAAAAATGTGTAACTAGGACAGCAAACTTGTCAGGAAAGAAACCTTTTGTGTTTGTTTTTTCTCTGCTGTTTTCTTGAATACTGGTGATGCTTAACAATTATGAAAATGAACTGGGTGCTGGTGCATGCTTTTAACCCCAGCACTTGGGAGGTAGAGGCAGGTGGATCTCTGTGAGTTCGAGCCTGCTCTACAGAGCGAGATTCAGTACAGGCACCAAAACTACACAGAGAAACCATGTCTCTAAAAAAAAGAAAAAATATGAAAATAAGCATGCTATAGATATATCATAACAATTCTGATCTGAGTGTCTGGGCTCATAGGTGAAATCTCAGCACCCAGGAGGCTGAAGCTGGAGGACTGATGCTGGTTGTTGGCAAATGTAGGATAAATGGTGAATCTCAAGCCAGCTTCAGTCACAAAGACAAACTTATTCCTGAAAAAAATAAGAAAATAGAATTCTTTCTGCACACACTGCTAGCTCAGTTAGAAAGGACTGAGAGAAAGTGCTGGGTCCTTTATTTCTCTGACCTCTAGAGAACACATGAATTGTCGAATGTGTGGCAGAGCCTATGAGCCTTCAGGATCAGCTTTCAAACTGAAGCTGCTTCTTCATTTTCACAGTCATTGTCTTCACTAGAGTACAGACTTGCAGATCATAAGGAATCATAGAAGTACAAAGAAAAGATAGGAACCCAACAAAACTCAGGTCTGCATCTCTAATTTATTTGCTCGTTTTTTCAAGAAGTCTTTGACTAGGGTACCAGTGTAGTTTTATGACATCACTCTACCTCTTAGCCCACCAGTACCTGAATGGTCTTTTGGTCTTTATGATGCTGACAACCTTCATTTTCCTCAGTGTCCAGTATCTCTGACCCTGGACATGTGGGTTTTTTGTTTCAGAATCCAGACAGTGTTTTTGTCTCTTTATCTGATTCTTATAACTGTGTTTTTATTATCTTCCCAACAATGTCTGGTAAGTAAAGAAATTGAAACATTTCTTTCATTCAATTTTCCCACACACTTTGAGAAGTCCAGAAAGTGTGGAATCATGGGTAGAATACTGAACTAGAAGCTGTTGTCCTAACTAGAATCTTATCCCTGATCTATGTGGGGTTATGATTTTGGACAGAACATTTCCTCTCTCACTAAATGGATCTTTACATTCCACAGTGGAATATCTGACAGACTGGGCTCTGGGCTCACTGAGGTGTTAAGTGTTTATGAGCTCAGTGTAGACAAAATACTCAAGTAGTTCCTGAGAGCATTTCCACAGAAGTAGGGAAAGAGCCAGGTGTGTAGATAGGCACACTCAGAGCCAAGATGTTCCACTGCAGCAGCATCAACCCTCCACTCAGTTTTCCACGTTAGCATTTCCATGTTAGTGCTGTTGAGCAGTAGTGTTGGGATGTGAGAGGAACTGGTGGCCACATCTGCCACTCATCCATGAGTAGGGTTGCCTTGGAGGAGCTGGCTGGATAGGCAGCTGTGTCCTACCTAGAGATCAGTGAGCAACCCTCAGGACAGGACCTTCAGGGTAGAGAATTGGGACTGTCTAGGGCACATGAGCAACTGTGTCTCCTGCTGTGGTCCCCAAAGAAACTCTCTAAAAGTAGTTCAGGGACAGGACTGCTTATTCAGGAGTGTCCCCTGAGCACTTGGGAGATGAGATAGCTGAGTAACCACTAATTCATGGCTAGCACCCTCTGTTGCATAACGAGTTCCTGGAGAGCATGCCCTAAAAATAAATCCCTGTAGAGTTTTAAGGGAATCTTTTCTATTCATTGTACATTTTTTCTAACATTTTTACTGATTATTTGGCAATGTTATATAATGCACCTGATCAAAATAGCTTCCCATTCCTTCCAAAGGCATTCTCCCACCCTGTGCCTGCCCAAAAGAAGAAAAAAAAAACATAAATTCTAATTTGTGTTTTCCACGTAGTCATTGGAGCATGGTGAAAGTCTCATTGGCCAGCCCCTTTAAAATAACTGAGTCCTTCCCCACACTCAACAGCCACATCTCCTGCTGGAAGACATCAACTGAAAAGAGCTACATTTCAGCATCTTTATCATACTTTAAGGACTCTCTTCAGTGGCTTACTGTCTAGACTGCTTCCTTTTTTATTTGAAGGTGGGAAAAGGCTTCTGTGATAGGTTTCTCATTCTCAACTACGAGTCTACAGTCATTGTTACCACTGCAAAAGAAGCTTCCTTACCCGGAACAGCCAGTGGCAGCACAGCTCATTGACTTCCATATGGTTTCTGGTGGCAGCATGGTTTATGGACACCAACATGGCCTCCAGCTACAGCACAGTCTCCAGAGGCTTTTTGAGCTAACCCAATCCAGAAAATGAACCATTCTCCATCTCCATTAGTGTGAGCTTCAGCAGCTGTAGGTTCACTTATCTCTGGCCCATGTATGGAATCTGCTCTGCTATTCTTCTTCTTTTTTTTTTTCAATTTCATGAGACCACTTCTTAAAAGCATCTTCCCATATGACCTACCATATTTTAGTTGTTTTTGAGATTCTGTGCTCTCTCAGATTCATCCTCTGCTGCCCTATCTCCAATCTTACCCTCCTTGGGTCTCTCAGGCTCCTTAGAGCTGCTCCATGGGCCTGTGGATGCCAGCAGCCACTGCCATCTTGAATTGATCTCCTTTGTAAACTCTTGAAAAAATTTATTTAATCCCAGTTTTTAAATTAAAATAGAATTCAGGTTGTAACTACTATCTCAGCCATGAAATTGCAGGATTAAAGCCTGTATCTCCATGGCCATCGTGGTCAGTGAGTTAGCAATACGTAAATTAACATAAACTAATATTGATCATTGGAGAAGCAAAGTAGCTCCTTTCCTAACTACTTGTATCTGGTAACAGGTGATATTCTCACACCTTGGCTCACAGACCATCAGAGCTGTCCAGATATTAAAGGACCTTTCATTGCTGGAGCTCCAAAGAAGGTAAGTCTCATTGCTGCTGAAAAGAGAGGTCATTTGTATGTAATCCTATGGAGCAAATGTAAAAGCCTGGTGCCCTTTTCTATGTTTAAACTAGCGAACCTCACTTTTTTTTCTCCCTGCTGGACATGTCTTACTTTGTCTTTCATCAGAAGTGTGATCACAGAAAGCAGGTCAATAGTGTGAGCAGTTTGTCTCTAGAATTCATTACACTTCTGCTCTCAAAGACACTGACAGCCAAGAAAGGTTCAAGAAAGGCTTGTGCAATGCTGTGGTCCATGGAGCTCACAGTTCCCAAAGGTTTTTTTTGTTTTTCTGCTGCTTCTGAGCCTTAGTTCCTGGAATCTTTAAATAGCAGGAACTGAGTTTTCCTTGCTCATTGTCTCACAGAGGCTCTTGGAGACTTGAGTATCCTAAATACTAATTAAATCACTTTGGGCACCCCATCACAAATCCTTTTGCTTCCAGCTGGGATTGCATTGTGGAAGGCATGAATAGGGTTTCCTCCAAGCTTGGGTGCTCTCTGATTGCCTTGGTAACATCAGGAGAAGCCCTTGTGGTAACTGTTGGGTTTATGCTTAAGCACAATCCTCTGATGTGTGCACAACCACTCATAGCTACATATGTCTTCTAGTGCGAATCTCACTGAATGTGTGTAAGGTCTGTTCCTTAGGTTAAATGCTAATCAAGAGCTCCTTCATATTGTTTTCAAAGGACACAGACATCCCTATTCCCAACTCTACCTCTTTACTACTGTAGTAAGAGGATCCCAGGCTGGGTTTGTTCATACATTTATTGAGCTGAATCACCAATGTGGTGTTTTATTTACTCTAATTTCATTAGGGAGATGTATGTGTGCGTGTGCACGTGTGCGTGTGCATGTTTGTGTGTTCTAGACCGCTAGAATGGCAGGATGGCAGGAGATGCATTTTGATGTTCCCCATCTTCTCTTTTTCTTAGATCAGGAGCACCATTCGCAGACATAACAATGCCACTCTTCTGACCCAAGAGCAGTTCCAACTTTTAAGCTCTCTGGAGAATATTTACATCAATAATAACATTCCCTGGAAATCTTACCTTGAACTGAAGACCTATCAGATAAAAGCAGAAGTCCTGCTAAATCAAGGCCTCACAGAGGAAGCACTTGTGATGTATCACAAATTTTCAACGTGAGAACCTGCAGTTTTCCACCTCCTTTCCCATGACTGATCCCTCACTCATCCTATCCTCCTCTTCATGCTTCTTACCCTTGCTGACCATATGGAACTTGAAAAAGTCATCTTTTAATCAGATGACAGATTTCTCTGGCAGATCTGACACATGCTTTTCCTTACTGTTCAAAGACATGAGGACCAAAGTTGGTGGTATCCCATATAAGGGACTTCATGAGTAGGAGAGTTCTTGAGCTTGTGTCCACAGGGCCCAGCTTTTAGACAAAAGAGTTGACAGATGAACAGGATGTGTCTGCACTGGTGAGTGTTTTGAGTGCTCTATCTCTACCCAGGCAGCCAGTCGTAGGCTTATTGCTGTGTGTGGCAGAGCCAGATTCCTCTTCTCTACATCCTGTAGCCTATTGATTGGTATAGCAAAGAGGTTAGCCTTTCCTGTAGCTACACAGCCACCAGAGGACTAGGCTGTGGACCACCTAGTGTTGGAGTGGCTCAGCACAGTCCCTGAGCTGTTCACCATACTTGGGTAGGCAGAATAAGATTGCAGAGCTGTCCCCAGGGAATGACTCCTATAGTCTTAATGACAAGAACATTGTGTGTTTGAGGAAGGGAATGATGGTAAAGGTCTCACCAGTCCTATTTAGCCCTGAGATCACCAGAGTAGGTCAGCTCAGGCACTCTCTCGACCATTTCCAGTAGTCTATAGTGGAGGCATCTTTGTGGATTTCTGGGAACTCTCTAGCACTCTGCTTCTTCCTATTCCCACGGGGTCTTTATTTATCATGGTATCTTTTTCCTTCTTCTCCCACTGTGTTTCTGATCCAGCTGGGACCTCCTGCTCCCTTAAGCTCTCTTTCCCCTGACCCTTGATCTCCATTACCGCCCCCCCCCCATCCCCAGTTTGCTCATGTAGATCTCATCCATTTCTCTGTCGTTGGGTGATCCCTGTGTCTTTCTTCGGGTCCTCTTTACTAGGTAGCCTCCCTGGAGTTGTCAGTTGCAGTCTGGTTATCCTTTGCTTTACATCTAGTATCCACTTATGAGTACATACCAGGTTTGTCTTTCTGAGTCTGGGTTACCTCACTCAGGATGATGTTTTCTAGTTCCATCCATTTGCCTGCAAGTCTCATGATGCCATTGTTTTTCTCTTCTGAGTAGTACTCCATTGTGTATATGTACCACATTTTATTTATCCATTCTTCAGTTGAAGGGCATCTAGGTTGTTTCCACATTCTGGCTATTACAAATCATGCTGCTTTGAACATAGATGAGCATGTGTCCTTGTGGTATGATGGAGCATTCCTTGGGTATATGCCCAGGAGTGCTATAGCTGGGTCTTGAGGGAGGTTGATTGCCAATTTTAAAGAAAGCTCCATAACGATTTCCAAAGTGGCTGTACCAGTTTGCATTCCCACCAACAGTGTAGGAGTGTTCCCTTTTCTCCACATCCTCTCCAACATAAGCTGTCTTTAGTGTTTTTGATCTTAGCATTCTGACGGGTGTAAGATGGATATCTCAGAGGCATTTTGATTTGCATTTCCCTGATGATTAAGAATGTTGAGCAATTCCTTAAATGTCTTTCAGCCATTTGAGCTTCTTCTATTGAGAATTCTCTGTTTAGCTCTATAGCCCATTTTTTAATTGGACTGTTGGTTATTTTGATATCTAATTTCTTGAGTTCTTTATATGTTCTGGATATCAGCCCTCTGTCAGATGTGGGGTTGGTGAAGACCTTTTCCCATTCTGTAGGCTGTTGTTTTGTCTTGTTGACCATGTCCTTTGCCCTACAAAAGCTTCTCAGTTTCAAGAGGTCCCATTGATTAATTGTTTCTCTCAGTGTCTGTGCTACTGGTGTTATATTTAGGAAGTGATCTCCAGTGCCAATGCGTTTGAGACTACCTACTTTCTTCTTTCAGGTTCAGAGTAACTGGATATATGTTGAGGTCTTTGATCCACTTGGACTTAAGTTTTGTGCACGTTGACAGATATGGATCTATTTGCAGTCTTCTACATGTTGACATCTAGTTATGCCAGCACGATTTGTTGAAGATGCTTTCTTTTTTTCCACTGTACTGTTTTGGCTTCTTTATTGAAAATCATATGTTCATAGGAGTGTGGATTAATGTCAGGGTCTTCAGTTCAGTTCCATGGTCCACATGTTTTTATGACAGTATCAAGCTGTTTTTATTATTTTAGCTGTATAGTAGAGCTTGAAGTGAGGGATTGTGATGCCTCCAGAGGTTGTTTTATACTTCTTGATAGCTGATGTTTGCTGAATGTACCAGTAGATAGAAGAGTGAAGACTTTTCTCTCTCCAGGCACTGGGGGATAAGGGGATGTGGGATTTCAGGGTGTGCCTTTACTCACTCCATGAACTTCTCAAACCCTGAATTTCTTCAGGGCCTCATTTTGATACTTGTAACTTTTTGTCCATCTTAGTCACTCTGCTCTATTCCTTTAGACTCTTTATGGAGAAACTCAGAAAAGGCCCGAATAAGTGTCTTTCAGCTCGAATAAGATCCAAAATCAACAAGGTGAGTCTTCATTGTCTATGTGACTGATCTAAAATCTCCAGAACAGCAGTGAACTACTTAGAAAAAAGCAACAGATCATGACCCTGGGTATGATGGGAGCTGATGCTGCCTCAGCATAGCAGTACAGAGGAGAGGGATGGCAGGAAATGGGGTTCAAGTCATGTATGAGATACTGATGCCTCTCCCCACTTGTTTTCTTATTCTCTTTTCTGACATTAGAACTGTTGTAATTCTTCATTT
This sequence comes from Peromyscus eremicus, assembly GCF_949786415.1. Taxonomy (NCBI): domain Eukaryota; kingdom Metazoa; phylum Chordata; class Mammalia; order Rodentia; family Cricetidae; genus Peromyscus; species Peromyscus eremicus. The sequence goes on from NC_081416.1 coordinate 151,156,644, forward strand.
CTATTTTGTATTGCAGACTATAAATAACATTTTTGAAAAATTTGAGAGCCTTAAATTCACACTCCGAAGAAATCATACTAAGGAGTATGAAGGCTACCTAGATAAGGTCAGTGTGTGAGCATGGAGGAAGGAGGATTGTGTGTCACCTGCTCAGCCTGTGTCCTGGGGTTGTGTTGTGTTGTTGTTTCAGTGAGTCTGTGATGCAATGGATAGGCTCCACACTCAATTGAACACACATGCACTTTATCCAGGTGAACCAACACACACACACACACACACACACACACACACACACACACACACACACACACAAAGTGCAGTAGGACTCTGAGAATATTGAGACTTGGTTGTTACTGAAGAAGGCTATACAGGAACTGACTAAGGTGGTGGTGGCTGTTCTCCATAGAACTGCTGCTCCATGAGCCCTAAGCTGAGATGTCAGACCTAAACAGACCTATACTTTGAAAATCTTTTTTGCTGGTAAGGCTTTTTCTTCTGGGATTTGAAGATGTAACCTAAATCTGTTTTTCTTTCTGTAGATGAAAAGAAAAGAGGAAGAGGCAAAAAACAAGGGGTTCGGGAAGCATAGAAAATATCATAGACGAAACTCCCGAGACTTCCCCAAATTCAACTCTCTTCTACAAAGACTTATGAGTCGTGGAAAGGTGGGCCCCAGCCTGACACCAACATCTACAAAGTCTGAAGAGCCTTCAGGAGGAAGCACACCTGTGAAACAAACAGTGGTGTGTGGCCCACAGGAAGCCATCGAGGAGATAACCCCCACCCCTTCAGCAGACACTCCTGGGGAGACTAAGGTGGCGAAAAGCCCAGGTGAGTCACCACAGGTCCATGACTTGGAAATGACTTGTGTATAAGTGTTTCCCATTGCATCTGGGTCAGCCACACAAAACTGAGACTGCAGCTCTCCAGTAAAGTAAGGCGGTACTGGTGCACAGGTGTCCGAGGTCTAGAGCACTGAGCAACACAGAGAACGTCCCTTCCCCTTGTCCATGTCCTCAGCCGTTTGCTTCCACGGATCCACTTTGCTGTGGTAACAGAACCTCCTGTGATGAGTGTTGTCTTGTTCCTTCCTGCCATCTAACTGTCTTGTCAAAATAACCTTTAACTTAGTTTACTCAGATAAGTTTCCTCAAAACTTGCTTGAGTTCAGATCCTCATCTTTTCTGAGCTCTGTAGAGATTTGAAGAAGCACATTAAGAAAATACTAAATCATTTTCCATCATAAGAAATGGTTACTTTATGAAACTTGGACTCTCAGATAATTTTAGGACATAATGGAGAGATGTGAGGGCAACAGAATTTCAGGTGCATGAGATTATGTTTTCAGCATTTGGTAGACTCTCACAAAAAATCCTCAAGTAGGGCCAGAGATGTTGACTCTGTGGGTGAAGCGCTAGCAGTGACAGTGTCCAAACCTGAGATGGAATCTCCAGAAAGCACGTGACAGTGGGGTGTGTTTGGCCACCTCTACATTCAAGGTTCTTTTCAGGTGAGATGGGACAGGGAGACAGGAGAAGACCTGGTTTCTTACAGCACAGCTAGCTGGGCAGACACAGAAGCACAGAAGAGATTCTGTTGGACCAAAGGGGCCAGGGAAGATCAGCACTCCAGGCAGTCAGTTCACATCTGCAGATATGCTGAAGCACCTGTGCATCCTTGCTCACACATCAGCATGGACATTCTGAAAAACAAACACAGATCACGGACATGTGCAAACACACTCACAGTTCATACATAAAGGATTTTAAAGGGAAAATACACATATTTCTGAAAAAAAGTTCTCAAGTATCTCATCTCATTTGGTTTATGTTGTTTGTTTCATTTGTAACAACTACTTTTACAGCCTGAATAGACTTGACTTGAGATCCTGCCACCTCAGCAGGCAAATGTTGAAATTCCAAGTGTGCATCACCAAAGCTGACTTTTCAGATGTTTCTAAAGTATTGGTTGATTCTTGTCTTGCCTTGCAAGAGTCAAAAGTCTCTTCTTGAGTGAGGAGGAGCTATAAGCCAATTTTTAGTACTCTGTCTCAGTTAGGCACAGGTGAGAGAGTCGGCCTTTGCCAGAATTGAGCCTGTGCACTAAGCAATCCACACATTTCCAGATGTAAGAGTTAGCCTTTCCCAGCTGTGAGCCTGTGCACTCAGCAATCTACACATCTGTGTAATGTAATGAAAAAGCAAGAGTAAGCTGCTCAATAGGAACCTATTGGACTGGAGAATAATCAGGAAAGGGATGACTGGTTCCAGCTAAGTGGAGCCATCTGTCCTTGGAACTTTGCTGAGCTAAGTGCACCATTTTCACTCACATTTGGATTTGAGGCTGCGACTTCTCTAGGCGGTGTGTGCCATGGGTGACCCTGTAGTTCCAGGGTCTCAAGGGTTTCCTCCATCCCTACGACATACCCTATTAGGGACAGTATGTGATAGTATGACCTTGAGAAAATCTTTGTATGCTTTCATGCAACTGCAACCTCTTGAAATCTGGTGGGGTTTATTGTGGCCTCAAAACTCTTGGGGAAAATGGTCTGCATGACTGAGCATGCTCACAACAGGCTTTCCTCAAGTGGAAGTTCTGGAATACTTGTAGTTTGGCTCAGTCTAAGTCTGAAAGGTACAGACAATGGAAGCCAATTTTGTGAAACTCAGTCTCAAAACCCATGAGGACCCAGGGAAAACTAAGTCCAGACCTGAGAGTCCAGTGGCCAGCAGACCTGGAGATCTGAACCACAGATAAAGAAGACATGTCTGTCCCAGGAGGGACTCAGCAGAAGTTTATATTTTCTCTGCCTGTTTGTCCTGTTTAGTCTTCATGTTACCCACCAGAGTTGAGAGGGCCCTTTGCTCACTGAGTCTGTGAACCCACACAGAAATTTCTTTGCAACCAACTCATGGTCACACCCAAAAATATGTTGTTCCATCCACTTAAGCTGACAGTAAAGACCATGCTCACAGTTACCACTCAGCTGTGGCCAGAGCTTGGAGAAAAAAACTCCCTGCCTATTTTGTGGTTCCATCATGGGGAGAGGGGCTGCTGTAGAGAATACCAATGACTTTGTGTTTTTCCTCCAGGCTACCAGACTGAGTTCTGCTCAGGGACACCAGGCCCTGTAACCTCAGATTTCTTTCTCTTTTCCATTGCAGTTCCGAACTCCAAAGGCCTCCGCCCTGTGATCCTTCCAAAAGACTTATGGGATAGGTTCCTGCTTTCTGCCAAAAACAACACAAAAAAAGGAGTGGAAACATGCGGAGTCTTATGTGGTACCCTGGTAAAGATATGAAAACTCCTTGTTCTGAGACTGTTTCTTCCCCCTTGGCTTCCTATGACTCCCAGAAAACATATCCAGGGGCTGTGTCTATACTTATCACTCCACAGAAGGAACCATGGATGACAAGGCCTGGCCACCTTGAATTTGATGATTTTGCAATTGGTTGCTTTTCAGAGTCCCTTGAATTGAATAATTTGCTTCAGTGCTATAGTTAGAAATTTTCACTCTAGTGGTGCCTAGTGCCTGTAACCCCAGTCATTGGCAAACTGAGGCTGGAGGCTTCCTACAAGTTCAAACCTGGCTCACATACAGAGTGAGACATTGAAGTAAAAGCAGGCAGGTTGTCAGGCAGAATGTCAGGTATGAGACATGGAGACAGGCACATTGACTACTTCTAAAAGGAGGAGGACTCAGTTCCTTTTGTAGCCTGGTCTGACCACCTACTCTGTGGTAAGCCTTGGAATATAAATTAAACACTTCAAGACCCTCAATCAGACCTATTGCCTGCTGCAGGGAAGACTCTAGTCTCAGGATGTGCTAGGAGGGACATGTCAGGTTCATCTTATCCTCTGTGCCTTCATACAGTTCCCAGCAAAGCACTGGAGCAGTTAAGGTGGAGAAACACTGAGGTGAGGGAGAAGGATGAGAGTCATTCACTGGGGTGGGGGCTTCACTTACTTGTGTTATGAGAGAGTGGGTTGACAGTGCCAGGGAATTGTAACAAGTTGTTTTCTCTTGGCAGGAAAAGGAAGAATACCACATCAGTCATGTTATAATCCCTGTGCAGAAGGGAAAGTCTAATTACTGTTGTATGGAGAACGAGGAGGATCTCCTTTTTGTTCAAGAAGAGCTGGGGCTTCTCACCTTAGGTTGGATTCATGTAAGCAAACTGACCTCCCTGTGGCAGCTCCTCTTCTAAACACACTGCCTATTTCTTTCTCATCACAAAGTTAATCCATTCCAGATCATCTGTCTCTGAGCACATGCAGTCACTAGTGTTTCAGCGTTGAGTCAAAGGCACGTTTCCTGGTGTATTTCCAGCTCTACTAATTTTATCTCTTACTCAAAGTAATTCTTCAAAGTTCCAATACTTTGTGAATAGATGAATAATGGTAGCCTTCCTAGGATGTATGAGAACATGGTGTAGAGACCAGGTCCCTAAAAGCTGTATGACTGGACGTATTTTAACGTCAAGATAATTCATTCTAATGATTGCATTTTGTCTTTATGGAGAAGCACTTGCTTTGTGCACACCAAAAGAGCACCTTCATGCAAGATTTTCAAGTAGTTGGCCATGCTGTGCAGGCTTGTGGTGATCTTGAAGGAAATAGAGTTCCTTCCCTAGAGAGTTCTTCTGAATGATTCTCTCATTTTCATGGCTTCAAACTCACAGAACATGCAGTTTCTCTTAGAATGGGACAGGTGTAAGCCACAATCAGTTGGTTATTTCTAGGTTTTGCGAGATCACAAGTACTTTTGTACTCACAGCTTGGGAATTGCTGATATGTGAGGCAGTTTCCTGTATCTTTATGCTCCAGTTACATAAATTCTTACTGCTTTGCCTAACAATAATATACCACGGCAGATGGAAATTTGTCCTTTTGTGCCTGGAGATCACACAGAAAATGAGCACCAGTTTTGATGAGGCAGAGTCCATTCTACTTTTCAGGAGATAAATATAGGGCACTGTGGGTTTCATGGAAAGAGGAGTCCCACTTGAGGTGACTTATAATGACTTACAAAGAAGCCCAAGGAGAGCTTCCTGGGGAAGTGGTCCTGCATCAGTGAGCAGTCTTGTCCGTTGGGATTTGTGGTTGATATTAGGAAAGGATGGCAGATTTGTGTTGACATGACCCTTCAGAGCCATGCTCTCCATTGTCGGGTGAGGGCAGAAAGAACAGACCTGTTTTTGAGTAAAGGGAGAACTCTTTGGGTGTTCTGGGCAGAACAATGATGTGATCAAAGCCAGATACAGAAGGTAAAATGAAGGAATTGCAAGGCTGGTAACAGTGGGGAGGTCAGTTAACATTTGGGAGCTGGTGACTTCCAATGACGATGAGAGGGTGATGGCCATGTGCACAGGAATGTGGGATTTCAGGGATCCAGGGGCTGAGGAATAGAGGTTGTCCAGTCTGTGACAGGGCAGGCTTGGAGTGGGACCCATGGGGATGGTAGTTATCATAAGCATGAGTAGGGCATCTAGAGGAAGATGGACTTTGGAAGTGGGGTTCAGTCCTACCTTGTGGAATTTAAGGCACTTGTGAGATATCACATCTATGGAGCCTTTGCTGGCAGTTGGATGGAGGTTTGGGGAAGCCCAGTGAAGGTAGGAGAGGAATCTGTGTGGCTTCTGAATGGAGGTGGTCCAGAAAACCTGGTAAATAAGGAGTGTTGACAGCAAGAGAAGTGATTGGCTGACAGCTGAGGAGGAGATCTAATGAGGAGAGCGGGAACACAGTGGGGGATGACAGAGACACAGGCTGCAGGAGAAATGGTTATGGGGTTCACAGAAGATGCACAGCAGGGACAGTGGGGGAATGAGTTCAGTATGTGACCCAGGGACAGGCTCCAACAGAAGAGGATCAGCTCATTGAGAATGGTGGCTAATGACTTTTACGCCTTGGTTGGTAGAGACTGCAAGGTTTAAAGAAGACATGGAAAGCTTGGTGTACGGCACAGTCCTGGAAGCCTAGCCTTCAGGAAGGTGGGCCTGCTGGATGGTGACTTTGGCACCAACCTGTGCTACACAGGCAGACCGTGGCTTGAAAACAAAGTCATCTGATGAAATTACTGCTATTGTGGAGCTTGTCAGGACTGCCATATTGAGGATCACATCTATCTAGGCCAAGATTCTAAGCGAAAGGGAGAGAGATGAGGCTGCTTTTTGTAGAGTTGGGTTAACAGAGTACGGACATGTACAAGAATTGGGAAATGGTTTCATCATGATTTTGTCTAGTTATTTTTTGTTTCCTTCACTTTAGTTTTTTCTTTGACTTTTAGTTTTACAAGTGCTTGATATTTTAAAATATAGCTTACTTGTAGTGTACATATATGAACAGCAGAGTTTAATGACTCCTTGAGGAAAGAGGAATTTGCTGAGAGCCTGGTCCATCTTTCCAAATTCCTTCCTCTGAGACTGATCCCCCTCTTGCTCTAACTGTCTCTACTTTGATCTCTATAGAGTTAATCTCCTAAGTGTGCCCCCTCCCTGCTATCAGTACTTCATATTTGCTTATGTCCTGAAATGCAATGGATAGATACATGACTTTCACATCTGGCTTTCTTGGCTTAACATCTGCAAGGTTCCTCCCCATTCTGGCATGCAGTTGTTTGATGTGTGTTTACACCTGGTGAGCAAGTGAAGGAGGGGAGGGAAGGGAAGGAAAGAGGGGTAAGATAATGTGGCAGTAGTGTTTACAGCACCACACCCGAAGGGCAGAAGGGTCTCCTCTTAACAGGGAGAAATCACATAGGGAGGTCTCAGAGGCAGGTTTGAAGGCTTGGAGCTGAAGACCCTGAGAGTCTGTTGAACTGATGTTTGAAGTAGTCATGGGAACTCTGAGGGAGATGGAATCAGAGTCTGCTGTTAGCAGGAGGGAAGCAGAGGTAAGTTAGATGCTGAAGGACAAAACTTGGTTACTCTTTAGGCAGTCAGTATAACTAGGCTTGGATGAATAAAGGGATCTTGTCCTCAGTGAATGACCAGCTTAGGACCTTTATGGATCAGGAAGACAAAAGAGATAATTCCTTCTTCCTTCTCCACCTAGTAGACCAGAGTGTTTTCCTGGCGTGATTTCGGGATTCATGGTGGGAACCAGTTGTTGAAGCTCCTCGGGACTGCTTTCCTTTGTGGATCAGGCATGGGGCTCACTGGGAATTCTTGGCTTCTTTTGTCTTCTCAGACCCATCCAACCCAGACAGCCTTCTTGTCGAGTGTGGATTTACACACTCATTTTTGTTACCAGAAGATGCTCCCAGAATCCATTGCAGTGGTGTGTGCACCCAAGTATAAACAGTGAGTATGTAGGATTCAGGTCTGGATGGTACAAGAGCAAAATGCTCCATGGCTCAGAACACTGTGAAAATGAATATCCAGAGTGTCTTAAGTGATTGCTATGAAAGCCTCCCTTTAAGGTACATATTCTAATTAAAACCAGCTGCTCTTAAAAGACGTGCTGACACCATTGCTGGGCTCCATCTTCAAGAAGTGACTTCAAGAGCCAGAGGTTAAAGAAATTCCACACTGGACACTGCATACGAGTGTCATCTCTTATCATTCCCAATGTCATGTTAATCTGAGTTTCTCGGCAGAGCTAATGTTGAGAAAGCAATGAATCATCTTGTTTTGTTTTGTAATAAATTTTTGTACACTGGATATTGTCTCACAGGGGCTATTGGACCCTGGTTGCAGCACACCCCCAACTTGCTACTCAAAATGATTGCCCTAACAGACCTATCTTTTTGTTTGATTCTTCTTCCTTCTCATTTCTACTGTTGAGTTCCTTTGCATCATTAGGCCAAGAAAGGGATCCAGAGAGAGTGAGACAGAGAGGGCGGTACACGTACAGGGGTAAAAAGAAGGAGAGGAAGGAGGAGGAGGACAAGAAAAGGATGAGGAGGAGAAGAAAGAGAGGGGGAGGGAGGGTGGTTGAGACTATGACAAAGAAGACAAGGTCTAACAGGACAATGACAATGATGACTAGGAATAGGAGAAGGAGTTCCACATGGTCTATGATGGAGGAAGAGTTGTACAGAGAAGAGGAGAGAAGGAAGAGAGGAGGAGAGAAGGGTAGAAAGGTGAAGAGAAAGGGGAGGAGGAAGAGGAGGAAAAGAAAGGAAAAGAAGGGGGACAAGAGGAAAGATGGAGAGGAGAGAAAAGAAAGAGACGGGGGATATCTGCTCGACTGTAATTTTACTTTTTCTCATTTCAGAGTCGGAATTTTTACATTAACATCTTATGGATTAAAAGTAATAGAATTCTGTCCCAAGAGAGGATTTCATTCTCATAATCAGGACTCAGCTCTCTTCTGTGTATGTATCTGTGTACAAGAAATCAAGGCCATATTCCCAGCCAGGACATAGAGCTGATATGATTGAACATCTTTTTGATCCTCATGGAAGATCAACCTCATCACCCACCTTCCTAGAAATCCATAATAACCATGTATCTAGGAAGCAGTGGGCTGTGGATATCAGTTTCTTATATTTGCAACCTGGTCATTTACTGTCTTTGAGGGTGCTGGCCATCTGGACCATTTTTCCTGATAACTGGGGATACTAATACTATGTACTTTACAGGCTGCTGAGAGGATAAAGGAAGAGGGACTGGGGTGGACTTAGGGGCAGAGTGTGTCCTCAGCATGCTTGATACCTTGGATTCCATCCCCAGTAACATGGGGAAAAGAAATAACCCACAAAGTATGGAATCCATTAGCTTATTCAAGGCTTATTACTTATTCATTTGTTCTTCATCAATGTCAGTTACTAGGTTTCAGAGGGTGATCAGAATGCCAAAGAAAAAGCCATGTAAGATAGATAAATTAAGCATATTTCATTCTGAAGTTTTGTGCTCACCTGCCTAGGGAGGTGGTTTTTTTCTCCCAGTTTGTATCTGTGATAACAACACACTTAGTGTGATCAGGCCTCAGGGCCTCAGATCAGCCTCAGATCAATGAGATTCTGGCACTTTACTTCACATTAACCTGGACTTTTTCATCCACTTTGATTCAGAAGGAATGCAACAACATAGTGAAAAGACCAGAACCCAGTCCTATAAAATATATAAGATTCAGGGATACAGCACAGAGATTGAAGGAAGGCTAAGATACTGAGATCAGAGTGCTAATTCCAAGTGGTTGAACTCTGTATGTGTTTTCTATGTATCATACTGAACGCGTGTGTGTATTTATATATAGTTTGCATCATACTCCTGATCCTAACAGTAAAATAAGACCTAAGGAAACTTCAGCTTTCTTTAAAAAGTATATATCTATATATATATATCTATATATATATCTATCTATCTATATATATATATATATATATATAACTATATATATATACTTTTATTTCATTATTTTTATTTCTTTAACTTCATTGTGTAGTCTTTTAAAAGTAGACCCTGTTTTGACTTTAATTCTCTTTCTATTTGGATTTTCACATGAGTTTAGTGCCTGTGTGATTAGAAGTTGGCAGATGTCCTAGATCTGGAGTCAAGCCATTGCTCACTGCCCACTTCCCTGCAAGAGCAGTGGGTGTTGTTAAACACTGTACCATATACTCCAGTCCCTGTTTTCTAGTCTCATGGATCAAACCAGGTTTTCAGTTGAATGTGGGGAAGATCTTTCTAAAAAAGATCTGTTAAAAAATAGATAGCTCTATCTTGGAATACAAAATGATTAGGTGCTAGAATTTTGAAAGATGTTGCACAAGTTAAAAAAAAATGTCTAAAACACCAGTTCTCAAGTTCCCAATTGGCAAGACCTCCTCCAAACCCGACCATGGTGAAGCACACCTGTAGCGCCAGCACTTAGACAGCTGCCGCAGGAGATCACAAGTTTGAGGCCAGCTGAGGCTACATAACCAGGCTTTCAGATTGGTAAATCCTTATGACTTTGTATGCCAAGTGTGAGTATCTCCTCAAGGACTATTAGGTCCCCTTTACCATCTGATTGACATCATGATTCCAATACTGCACTGAAATTCCTGGTCCCTTTTAATAAAGGAATGTTTCACAAGTGACTCTGGAAAATAGATGCAAAGATACACGGGGAGACACTGAATCCGACCATGTGGAGAACTTGGTAGGAGTGTTGGGTGCCAGATCTTTTGACATTGCTTCTATTGACATCAGGATTTCAGTGCTAGGATGAGAACTATGTAACTTCAGTGAGCTTCTCCAATCAGAGGCTTATTGCTTGGGATGTGGCTCAGTTGGGAGAGTGCTCCTGTTTCAAGCACCAGGCCCTGGACTCATTTCCCAGAACTACTGAAATCTGCCATGGTGGTGTTTGCCCATAATCCAGCACTTTGGAGCTAGTGGCAAGAGAGTAATTTCAGGATCCCTCTGGCATACCTAGGTTACGTGTTCTAGCCTGGGTCACATGAAGCTCTCTTTTGGTATAATATAAAAGGTATAAGCTGTTTCAAAACAGGAGTTGTCCATGCCTTAACCACATTTCCTTTTCTCCAATTGCAGGACTGCAGTCACGTCACCATCCAAAACAGCCTGGTGACTGTCACAGATTTGCGATGAGTTAAATCCCACACACCTACATCAGTGGGAGCCTGTGTGTGTGTGTGTGTGTGTGTGTGTGTGTGTGTGTGTGTATTGTGCGTGTGTATTTTGTTTATATGTGAGTGAATGTAGGATGGTGTATGTGTATATGTATATGTGTTCAATCTATGTTGTGTATGTTACATCTGTTTCATGTATGTTACATCTTTGTCATGTATGTTCACTGGTGTGTATGAATGGCACACTATACTCATTCACAGAGCCCAGAGGAAGACACTGATGTGTGCTCTATTAATGAATTAGAATAGTATATCAGTCATTCATAATGACTAGAAATTGATTTTATTATATAGTTTACTTGTTATTAGTTTTAGATGATATTTTCTGGCCAGGATCCAGTATAGGAGTAAGGGCCCAATGCACGCACTTGCTGGCTTGCCTCACCTGCCTCAGGGAGCCTAGAGGACAGGTTGTAATGCCAACGCTCACTGTCCTGAAGACAGTCCTCCTGAGTGACCACTCTGGCTACAACACAACTCTAAAGGATGTTTGGCCAAGAGAGAGAAGTCTACTTACCTAAAAAGCTTGTTTTGAAGTATGTAAAGTTCCCTAGCTGTGATGAACTCACCACTGAAGCTAATGCTTACAGCAAACTGCAAATAAAAATGCTGTCCTGCACAAGGGATGCTGAGACAAATTCACTGCCAGTGACAGTCTGGCCAAAGCAGCTCACATGAACTGTGCTCGGGCGCACACTCTCTGCTCACATTGGCCCTGTCTAGAAATTTCCCATAAATTTCACAGAAACTTGTATTTTCTTTATATAAGTGTGTTTTGAAACAGATTTGTAGTTTCTTAAAAATTCTATTTAGTTCTGTAATTAAAGTTGAGTTTCGTGTCAAGCTCTTGAGTCTTCCTTCTGATCAGGAGTCACATAACCATGTTAAGTGAGAGGTGTGATTGCCAGCTAATAGGATTAGTAGGTACTGGTGGGCAACCTTGTCCTAGTTGCCTGTTTCTCCTTTATTTCCTTTTTCATTTTTCTGTCTTTCTTATTTATTGTGACTGGGTCTCAGTGTGAAGCAATGTCTAGTCTGAAATTCACTTTATAGTCCAGGCTGACCTGGAACTTACAAAAACTCACCTACTTCTGCTTCTCAAGGGTTGGGATTAAACATTTCATTGCTGTGGTTTTAAATTTTAAGCATCTGACATTGTTCTGTATGTCTATAATTGATCTTGGTCATACTTAGTCCTCACCTCCCTCACCCACGCTCCTCCAACCCCATCTGAAACCCCTATTCTAAACTTGTCAGGCTTGGTGTCAAGGGTCTTGTTGTATGAAGCCAAGTTGCCTGCCCTGTTTTCTATTTTGAACAACCCACTGAGTTTAATCAGGGTTTCTTGCATGTGCATGCTTGTGGGGTTCTATTGAATCATGGGCAACTTCCCATTTTCTACACCCCTAAAGAAAAATGACTCCTCCTTCCCCCTAAAGAAGTATGAATCGGGACTTCCCTTCTGAAGCACAGGTGAGTGCCCTAGCTTGCCCCCGACCCCATCCCTAAGCACCAGCCACTCCCGGGTAGACCTGCCCAACTTGGCCCCAGGTTCTGGTCACAGGGCAGGTTCCCTTCTATCCCCACCGGGAAGGATCCCCTTCTCTAAGACCCCTGGCAGACCCTGCAGTCTCCACGCCCTGCCCCCACGCCCATCCGCCTGAGCCCCAAACCTCTTCCTGAGACTTAGAGGCCGGCCCCCAGCTCCCATCTTGCCCTGGACTTCCCTTCTGAAGGACAGGTGAGTCCCCTAACTTGCCCCCGACCCCATCCCTGGGCACCAGCCACTCCGGGGAAGACCTGCCTAACTTGGTCCCAGGTTCTGGGCACTGGGCAGGTTCCCTTCTAGCCCCACCGGGCAGACCCTGCAGTCTCCACGCCCTGCCCCCACCCCCATCCGCCTGAGCCCCAAGCCTCTTCCTAAGACTTAGAGGCCGGCCCCCAGATCCCATCTTGCCCTGGACTTCACTTCTGAAGCACAGGTGAGTGCCCTAGCTTGCCGCCGACCCCATCCCTGGGCACCAGCCACTCCGGGGAAGACCTGCCCAACTTGGCCCCAGGTTCTGGTCACAGGGCAGGTTCCCTTCTAGCCCCACCAGGAAGGATCCCCTTCTCCAAGACCCGTGGCAGACCCTGCAGTCTCCACGCCCTGCCCCCACCCCCATCCGCCTGAGCCCCAAGCCTCTTCCTGAGACTTAGAGGCCGGCCCCCAGCTCCCAGCTCCCATCTTGCCCTGGACTTCCCTTCTGAAGCACAGGTGAGTCCCCTAACTTGCCCCCAACCCCATCCCTGGGCACCAGTCACTCGGGAAGATCTGTCCCACTTGGCCCCAGGTTGTGGTCACCGGGCAAGTTCCCTTCTAGCCCCACCGGGAAGGATCCCCTTCTCCAAGACCCCTGGCAGACCCTGCAGTCTCCACGCCCTGACCCCACGCCCATCTGCCCCAGCCCCAAGCCTCTTCTTGAGACTTAGAGGCTGGCCCCCAGCTCCCAGCTTGCCCCGGATTTCCCATCTGGAGGAGAGAGAGAGAGAGAGAGAGAGAGAGAGAGAGAGAGAGAGAGAGAGGGAGGAGAGCACCCATCCTCCCCCGGACATTCCTTCTGAACAAGAGTTCCCATCCTGCCCCGGACTTCCAATTTGGACAAGAGAGCTCCCATCTGGACAAGAGAGAGAGACTTCCTGAATCTGTCAGCTCTGTCTGAACCAAGTGTGTGGATAAGGACAAGAACGAACCACAAGGAGATGGGCAGACATCAAGGCAGAAACACATACAACAAAATGAATAGCAATACACCATCATCAGGCCCTAGCCCTCCTCCAACACCTAGACCTGAACATCAGAAATTGGAAGAAGCAGAAGAAAATAGCCTTATGAATGTCATCATGAAGAAGCTAGAGGATTGTGTAGAGAAAAAGACAAAAAAATGTGAAGAATGCTGTAAACAACTAGAGGAAAGGGCAAACAAATTAGAAGAAATCAAAAAAGTCCTGGAAGAGAACAATAAAATACTGAAAGAAAATCAAGAAAAATCAATGAAACAAATGAAGGAAACAGTCCAAGACCTGAAAAGGGAAATAGAAAAAATGAAGAAGACACAAACAGAGGGAATGCTGGAAATAGAAAATCTGAGAAAATGATTGGGAACTTCAGATGCAAGTATAATCAACAGAATGCAAGAGATGGAAGAGAGAATCTCTAGTGTTGAAGATACAATAGAAGAAATAGATTCATCAGTCAAAGAAAACACTAAAGTCAACAAAGTCATGAACCAAAATGTCCAAGAAATTTGGGACACCATGAAAAGACCAAACCTACGAATAATAGGGGTAGAAGAAGGAGAAGAATACCAACTCAAGGGCACAGAAAATATATTCAACAAGATCATAGAAGAAAACTTTCCCAACTTAAAGAAGGAAATGCCTATGAAGATACAGGAAGCCTATAGAACACCAAACGGACTAGACCCCCAAAAAAAGTCCCCTCGCCACATAATAATTAAACAATTAAACGTACAGAATAAAGAAAGAATATTAAGAGCAGCAAAGGAAAAAGGCCAAGTGACATATAAAGGCAAACCTATCAGAATAACACCCGATTTCTCAATGGAGACTTTGAAAGCCAGAAGGTCCTGGACAGATGTAATGCAGACACTAAGAGACCATGGATGTCAGCCTAGACTAATATACCCAGCAAAACTTTCAATCATCATAGATGGAGTGAACAAGACATTCCATGACAAAGCCAGATTTAAACAATATTTATCCACAAATCCAGCCCTACAGAAAGCACTAGAAGGAAAATTCCAACCTAAGGAAGTCAGATACACCCTCGAAAACACAGGCAATAGATAAAGCCACAGCAGTAAACCCCAACGAAGAAAAGTACACACACATCACCACCAAAAAATAACAGGAATGAACAATCACTGGACATTAATATCCCTCAATATCAATGGACTTAATTCACCTATAAAAAGACATAGGCTTACAGAATGGATACGAAAGCAGGACCCATCTTTCTGCTGCATACAAGAAACACATCTCAAATTCAAAGATAGACACTACCTAAAAATAAAAGGCTGGGAAAAGACTTTCCAATCAAACGGTCTTAAGAAACAAGCGGGTGTAGCCATCCTGATATCCAGCAAAATAGACTTCAAACTAAAATCAATCAAAAGAGATCAAGAAGGGCATTATATACTCATCACAGGAAAGATCCACCAAGATGAAGTCTCAATTCTGAACATTTATGCCCCAAACCCAAGGGCACCCACATATGTAAAAGAAACATTATTAAAGCTTAAATCACATATAAAACTCCACACATTAATAGTGGGAGACCTCAACACCCCACTTTCACCACTGGACAGATCCCCCAAATCGAAACTTAACAGAGAAATAAAGGACTTAATTGATGTCATGACTCAAATGGACTTAATCGACATCTACAGAACATTCCATCCTAACAAAAAAGAATATACCTTCTTCTCAGCACCCCATGGAACCTTCTCTAAAATCGACCACATACTTGGTCACAAAACAAATCTAAACAGATACAAAACAATTGGAATAACCTCCTGTGTTCTATCAGACCACCATGGTCTAAAGTTGCATTTCAACAACAACAAAAACTACAGAAAACCTACAATCTCATGGAAACTGAACAATACCCAACTGAATCACCAATGGGTTAAGGAAGAAATAAAGAAAGAAATTAAAGACTTCCTAGAGATCAACGAAAATGAAGACACCACATATCCAAACCTATGGGACACTATGAAAGCAGTACTAAGAGGGAAATTCATAGCACTAAACGCCCACATAAATAAGCTGGAGAAATCTCACACTAGTGACTTAACAGCACACCTGAAAGTTCTAGAACAGGAAGAAGCAAAGTCTCCCAGGAAAAATAGATGCCAGGAAATTATCAAAGTGAGAGCTGAAATCAATAAAATAGAAACAAAGAGAACAATACAAAAACTTAATGAAACAAAGAGTTGGTTCTTTGAGAAAATCAACAAGATAGACAAGCCCTTATCCAAACTAACCAAAAGACAGAGAGAGAGCATCCAAATCAACAAAATCAGAAATGAAAAGGGGGACATAACAATAGACATTGAGGAAATCCAGAGAATCATCAGGTCATACTTCAAAAACCTCTATTCCACAAAACTGGAAAACTTAAAAGAAATGGATAATTTTCTGGATAGGTACCACATACCTAAATTAAATCAAGACCAGATAAACTATTTAAATAGTCCAATAACTCCTAACGAAATAGAAACAGTCATTAAAAGTCTCCCAACCAAAAAAAGCCCAGGACCAGATGGTTTCAGTGCAGAATTCTACCAGATCTTCAAAGAAGAGTTAATACCAATACTCTCTAAATTGTTCCATACAATAGAAACAGAAGGAACATTACCAAACTCCTTCTATGAGGCTACAATTACCCTGATTCCCAAACCAAACAAGGATACAACAAAGAAAGAGAACTACAGACCGATCTCCCTCATGAACATTGATGCAAAAATACTCAATAAAATACTGGCAAACAGACTCCAAGAACACATCAAAACAATTATCCACCATGATCAAGTAGGATTCATTCCAGGGATGCAAGGATGGTTCAACATACGAAAGTCTGTCAATGTGATACACCATATAAACAAACTCAAAGAAAAAAACCACATGATCATCTCACTAGATGCTGAAAAGGCATTTGACAAAATCCAACACCTCTTCATGATAAAGGTCTTGGAGCGATCAGGAATACAGGGAACATACCTAAACATAATAAAGGCAATTTACAGCAAGCCAACAGCCAACATGAAATTAAATGGAGAGAAACTCAAAGCAATTTCACTAAAATCAGGAACGAGACAAGGCTGTCCACTCTCCCCATACTTATTCAATATAGTACTTGAAGTTCTAGCCAGAGCAATAAGACAACATAAGGAGATTAAGGGGATACAAATTGGAAAGGAAGAAGTCAAGCTTTCCCTATTAGCAGATGACATGATAGTATACTTGAGCAACCCCAAAGATTCCACCAAGGAACTGATACAACTTATAAACACCTTCAGCAACATAGCAGGATACAAGATCAACTCAAAAAAAAAAAAAGTAGCCCTCCTATATACAATGGACAAAAAAGTGGAGAAGGAAATCAGAGATACATCACCCTTTACTATAGCCACAAATGCCATAAAATACCTTGGGGTAACACTAACCAAGCAAGTGAAGGACTTATATGACAAGAACTTTAAGTCCCTGAAAAAAGAAATTGAAGAAGATGTCAGAAAATGGAAAGATCTCCCATGCTCATGGATAGGCAGAACTAACATAGTAAAAATGGCAATCTTACCAAAAGCAATCTACAGATTCAATGCAATCCCCATCAAAATAACAACACAATTCTTCTCAGACCTGGAAAGAATTATACTCAACTTCATATGGAAAAACAAAAAACCCAGGATAGCCAAAAGAATCCTGTACAATAAAACAACCTCTGGAGGCATCACGATCCCTGACTTCAAGCTCTACTATAGAGCTACAGTAATAAAAACAGCTTGGTACTGGCATAAAAACCGACATGTGGACCAATGGAATCGAATTGAAGACCCTGACATTAATCCCCACACCTATGAACAAATAATTTTTGACAAAGAAGCCAAAAGTGCACAATGGAAAAAAGAAAGCATCTTCAACAAATGGTGCTGGCAAAACTGGATATCAACATGTAGAAGGCTGCAAATAGATCCATATCTATCACCGTGCACAAAACTTAAGTCCAAGTGGATCAAGGACCTCAACATAAATCCAGCTACTCTGAACCTGCTAGAAGAGAAAGTTGGAAGTAGTCTTGAACGCATTGGCATAGGAGACCACTTTCTAAATAGAACACCAGTAGCACAGACACTGAGAGAAACAATCAATCAATGGGACCTCTTGAAACTGAGAAGCTTTTGTAGGGCAAAGGATACGGTCAACAAAGCAAAGCGACAGCCTACAGAATGGGAAAAGATATTCACCAATCCCACATCTGACAGAGGACTGATATCCAGAATATATAAGGAACTCAAGAAATTAGACACCAAAATGCCCAACAGTCCAATTAAGAAATGGGCTATAGAACTAAACAGAAAATTCTCAACAGAGGAAACTCAAATGGCTGAAAGACATTTAAGGAATTGCTCAACATCCCTAATCATCAGGGAAATGCAAATCAAAACAACTCTGAGATACCACCTTACGCCTGTCAGAATGGCTAAGATCAAAAACACTGAAGACACCTTATGCTGGAGAGGATGTGGAGCTAGGGGAACTCTCCTCCACTGCTGGTGGGAATGCAAGCTTGTACAACCACTTTGGAAATCAATATGGCGATTTCTTAGAAAATTGGGAATCCATCTCCCCCAAGATCCAGCTATACCACTCTTGGGCATATACCCAAGGAATGCTCAACCACACCACAAGAGCACTTGTTCAGCTATGTTCATATCAGCATTGTTTGTAATAGCCAGAACATGGAAACAACCTAGATGCCCTTCAACTGAAGAATGGATAAACAAAATGTGGTACATATACACAATGGAATACTACTCAGCAGAGAAAAACAATGACATCATGAGGTTTGCAGACAAATGGATGGATCTAGAAAAAATCATCCTGAGTGAGGTGTCCCAGACTCAGAAAGACAAACATGGTATGTACTCACTCATAACAGGATACTAGATGTGGAACAAGGATGACTGGACTGCTACTCACATCACCAGGCAGGCTACCTGGAAAACAGGACCCCAAGAAAGACACAGGGATCGCCCAATGACAGAGAAATGGAATGAGATCTACATGAACAGCCTGGATATGAGTGGGGGTAGTGAAGGGCGAAGGTCGAGGGAAAGAGAGCTTGGGTGAGTGGGAGATCCCAGCTGGATCAACAACAGAAAGGGAGAACAAGGAATAGGAGACCATGGTAAATGAAGACCACATGAGAATAGGAAGAAACAAAGTGCTAGAGAGGCCCACAGAAATCCACAGATACCCCCACAACAGACTGCTGGCAATGGTCGAGAGACAGTCCGAACTGACCTACTCTGGCGATGGGATGGCCAAACACCCTAATTGTCGTGCTAGAAACCTCATCCAACTACTGAGGGATCTGGATGCAGAGATCCATGACTAGGCCCCAGGTGGATCTCTGGGAGTCCAATTAGCGAGAATGAGGAGGGTTTATATGAGCGAGAATTGTTGAGACCAAGGTCGGATTAAGCACAGAGACAAATAGCCGAACGAACGGAAACACATGAAATATGAACCAATGGCTGAGAGGTCACCAACTGGATCAGACCCTCTGAGTGGGTGAGACAGTTGATTGGCCTGATCTGTTTGGGAGGCATCCAGGCAGTGGCACCGGGGCCTGTGCTCATTGCATGAGTCGGCTGTTTGAAACCTGGGGCCTATGCAGGGTCCCTTGGCTCGGCCTGGGAGGAGGGGACTGGACCTACCTGGACTGAGTCCACCAGGTTGATCTCAGTCTGTGGGGAAGGCTTTTCCCTGGAGGAGATTGGAATCGGGGGCGGGCTGGGGGGGAAGGTGAGGGGGGCGGGAGGGGGGAGAACAAGGGAATCTGTGGCTGATATGTAGAACTGAATTGTATTGCAAAATAAAAATTAAAAAAAAAGAAGAGAATTTTCCTCTTTAACCACTTTTATGCTTTCCACACCCATATTTTCACGTTTCCTCTGCTAAGAACTGCTAAAGGTGTTGAATTTTTACTTTATCAGACACTGTGTTACTCAGCTACCAAAGGGAACTTCTCTGATTCAGTTTCCTAGTCCACAGCATAGGGTGGAGAGTATTTCAGTACAACAATCTCACAGGACTGTCACCTAAGCACGTGTGAGGTAGAAGACTTGAGCATTTCTCCCTAAACCACACTTGGGTATGGAATCACAGAGTTTATCAGGAAACAAACAAACAGAATCCTTGCAGGGATTTGAAAAATATTGGAGGTTGAACAGAGGATTTGAGGTCTGAAGAAAGCAAATTCACACATTGTTGGTGAAATACACATGCGCTGTAGTCCCAGTTTTCAGGACAAACTTCTTGAGCCCAGAAGTTCAAGGCCATCCTAGGAAACAGAGAGCTGCTTGCTCATATATCAAGGAAAGGAGAGGACAAGATTGGGTGAGTAAGGCAGTGGCGGTTTGGAGAGAGGAGAGAAGAAAGAGAGGAAATAGGAGGATGATGACAAGAAAGGAAAGAAGAAGAAAACAAAGGAATGTCTCCCCTCTGCTGATGTAGGTGTAGACCACAGATTTCCTCAGTCCTGAAATGTGCTTTTTCGTATTTATTCTCATTTCACTCCCATGGCCACCTAAGAGGAACTTCATATCTTCAATAAACTTTTAAGTTGTTCAACAATTGCACCTATCCATATACTGTCTGTCCCCATTCTCTTTCAAAATGAAAGAGAGAGAAGGGGGAGGGAAAGAAAATTTAATATGGGGTTTAAAAGAGTTTTCTAGATACACTCCTATAAAATCTTTTTTCTTTATTATAGGAATTCAAGACTGATTTCTGTGTTTTATACAGGCTCTCTTTCAAAACACAGGGCATTCCCACACAGGCCTGTGCAAAGGCTTGTAGATTTGCCTAGAAAGATCATTCTGGAGAACAGAAAACAAATTGCTGTAGATGTTGAACTTAACTTCATTTTCCTCCCTTTGGTGCCTGGCAGGAAATTACATGGACCACCAAAGACTCAAATAGATAAATCAGTCATGACAAAAGAAATAATCTTAGTTAAAACTAATGAGAAAGCTAATTATAGTCATTTATCTTCATATCAGATCCATTATTACAGCAAAGATCTTTGAGTGAAAATGGTCAAGGTGTGCATGTGAATAAAGAGTTCATGACCCACAGCATTGCTGAGGTAAGGATATAGAAATGGACCTTATATTTGCTAAAAAGATTCTGAAGAAAATATCAGATGAAATATACCACTCTCCTTGTTTGCTATAGTAAAACTATATGTATATATATGCTCCATTATATATTTAGCTGAGCTCCAGAGTTATTTGTCCTTTTGGGGACCATTTCTCTTTATGTATTATTTTTAACATTTCAGTCAAAGATGGTTTTTGGTAGGATTTAGTGGATATTGCAAAATATAAGACTAAGCAACATTTCATAGGCTTTGTTTAATGACACTTTCATATAAAAATAAATTTTTTTCAATAATTTTTCTTTTTTCTTTCTTTTTTTTTGGAGACAGGGTTTCTCTGTGTAGCTTTGCGCCTTTTCCTGGAACTCACTTGGTAGCCCAGGATGGCCTCGAACTCACAGAGATCCGCCTGGCTCTGCCTCCAGAGTGCTGGGATTAAAGGCGTGCGCCACCACCGCCCGGCAATTTTTCTTTTTAAAGAATATTTTTTAAAGATCAAATCACGATCCTTTGACAAATAAAATATTTCCCTCCAATTTTTGCCTTGGTTTATTGAATAATAAATAATAAGTGACATTAGAGATTACAGTGTCTGCCACGTCTCATAACTGATACATTACAAAGGTGAGATTTAAAGGAGCCTAGTGATGCCCAATGCCAGGACCTGGTCTCTATATATGTTAGGAACACAGCACCTCCAGGTGTTTTGCAGAGGGCTGAGGCTATATTGGAAAAGCATGTGGGAAAGGGTGTTTAAAGAGAAAACTAATGAAAAATCTAATGATGAAAGCAATGATAAAGAATAATGAATAGTAGAGGGAATTTGTTCTGGGTCATGGATTGTGAACATGTAATGATTATCACAGCATCCCAGAGATTTTAGCACTGAATTTAACTGACTTAGCCTCTTCTATTTGCTGTGCTTTCTACAAAGTAATATCTAATCTCCATTGGAATTGAAGGCCCTGGAAGATGGTCCACTTTAACTTTGATTTTACCCTGAGGTGTTTACCAATAATTGATCTTTGTTTCACTATGCTAGCTTTGGATAAGGAAAAGGCCTTTCTCCATTACAAAGGAAAAACTAATCTTATTATTTAAGGGTCCTTTGAGTTTCGTGTTGAGCACTCAAGAGTGACTTATTTCTAATTCAAGTTAATACTGTACTTGTCTAGAGGCTAAAAAGCTAAGCTAGAAATACTTCCTCTCTGTGGACTGTGTGACAGATATCTCCACATGTTAATTAAAGTAGAACAGAGTGATTACCATATGACTAACCATTTGAGAGTTGGTTCTACTGCTAAAGAGCAAGCCTACTCTAGTAGATTAACTGTCAACATTGACACCCTGCCAGTTTGGCATCCAAATTCATTTCTTTTATCCATATGATTTAACTACTGGCCTTTATATGATCACAGCCATGGCAAAATACAAAATGCATCCAAATGGAACTAAGGAGTCCTACAGATAACAACACTTGAAAATGTGGCTGAACGTTTTCCTATGTCCTCCTGGTCCGCAGCCCCTCAGGCACAAGTAAATGCAGAGGCTTATATTAATTAAAACTGCGTGGCCATTAGCTCAGGCTTACCATTGACTAGCTCTTACACTTAACTCAGCCCATTTTTGTTAATCTATATGTTGCCATGTGTTCCCTGGCTTTACCTGTGTGTCATTACATGCTGCTCCCTGGACAGCAGGCTGGCGTCTCCCCATCAGCCTTCCTCTTCCCAGAATTCTCCTTGTCTGCTTATCCTGCCTATAATTCCTGCCTGGCTACTGCCCAATCAGCATTTTATTTATCAACCAATCAGAGCAACACATTCACAGCATACAGAGCACCATCACCCATCATGAAAATTCCATTCTCCTCTAAGACTCAAGGTTGTCTGTTATCCATGGGCCTTGCAAAAGCAAGAAGTTTGAGCCATAGGCCATGGTCATGCAATTTGTAATTGATATAAGCCTCTATATATTTACTTGGGTCTGAGCAGTTGCAGGACCACGCAGGACACAGGAATTTTATAAGTGGCTGTGGGACCTTGATGCTGGGCAAGACCAGGAAAACTTGCAACTATAGCCTGGGAACTCAGCATGTGTATTAGATAAAGTTAAAAGAAAAGGTGGGAGCTGGGCGGTGGTGGCACACACCTTTAATCCCAGCACTTAGGAGGCAGAGGCAGGTGGATCTCTGTGAGTTTGAGGCCAGCCTGGGCTACAGAGTGAGTTCCAGGAAAGTTGCAAATCTACACAGACAAACCCTGTCTCGAAAAACCAAAAAAAAAAAAAAAAAAGATGGTGGGTTTATTAAATACAGCTGAACGAGGAGGTGAGTCATCTCATCTCTGTATGGGAACAGTCTCAGGAAGCAGTCCGTAAGAAGAGGAAGCTACAGTTGGTATTTTGTGTACATTCAATTAGCCGCTATACTTAGATCACTGGGAGGTCATTCCATATTACCTAGCCTGACCTGGGGAAGGCTTTCCCATTTCCATGAGTCTGAGACTCTGATGTCCTAGACATCCCATGCTCATGCCAACAACAGAAATTTACTCAGGATCTCATCTACTCTCCTGTTGATTATAAGCAGCATTCATCAGGAGGGATGAACATCAGAAAAATCTGCCTGGGTTTGCATACCTTGGGAAATTTTGAAAAATCACAAGTCTAGAAGCCTAAGAAAGGCTCCCAGTCCTGTCTAGTCTTTTGACTTTGCAACACCATGTTATCACTCATACTTGCAAACCATACAATTGAGTTACAAAGCAAAATCACAAATACAAAAATCATAATGTTGTAAGTTTGTAATTTTGTGTTGTGTCATGTTCAGTGCCATCTTGGGGTAAATGGATGCTGCTGGCTGTCAAGAGGATTCACTTTTAATGTCCTAATTTTCAATATTCCTGCAAGACTTTAACATTTTGTTAGTTATAAGCATATATTTTGCAAGACATAGCAACTGTGCCAGAAAACCAAGTAAAAAAATGGTTGGTTTATGACTAAGAGATAATGAATTAATACCTGCTAGAAAAAAAATCCCTGAATATTTATAAACTCAAATTATGTAAAGTATATTGCTCCTCTATGTTACTTTAAATAAAAAATACTATAAAATTAATGACATTTAACAATATTTAGGATTTCCCTAATGCCTAGGGAATATGTTGGTACCTTTTTATTAACGCTTGTATGTACATCATGTATCATTTTAGGCAAATGTGTGTACATGACAATCACATACCATGTAATTTGTATTGGACAGTGGGATGAGAGAAAGATTTCTGCCATTTCAGAGTGTGGAATATAATCAGTGAATGCAATCCTCATAAAAATATTCCCATTCAGTTCTTTAAAATTGATCTCTAGGAATGACTGGGGGGGATTAAGACTTTACTCTTTTTTTGCAGAAGATGCATATTTGATAGCCAACACTCGTTATTGGTTGTAGTATTAAGGAAACTCCACATAGTTAAATGGAGATTTATTTTGTGGGGTAACTTACAAGTAAAGGGATAGGTTACAGTGTCTGGAAAAGGTGTAGTGCCATCCAGCTGTGTTCTCTGGAAAACTCTTATCAGTCTACCTCCAGCGTCCAGGATGTAGAAACCAAGAGGTGGCACAACGGGATCTCAGGTCTTAAGGGCTCCTGTCTCGGCTCTGCCTTGTATGCGTGACAGTTACCAAAGCCTCAATGGGTGTAGTACTTCCAGGTCAAAGCTGGAACAGCTACCCACTACAACCCAGGTCTGGCTGCTCACAATAGCCTATAACTCCAGCCTTTGACATTTGCCCTGTCTTCCCTTGGTGTTTTGTGTATTAATTCTTTAGTTTAAAATCTCAAATGTATTTCAGCACTTTGGAACAACATGCTTTAGTTGAGGATGCACTTTTTTTTTGTATGAAATCTATCACTAATCCAGTCACTTCCACAGACATTGTTTAAGTATAGAGTTTTAGAAAATGTTGTGTCATTCGGAAAAACACAAATAGACCAACTTCATGTCTTATTCCTTTATTGTTTTCACTATCATGCTTTCCTTGTTGCAGTATCTTGTTATTTTATATAATTTTTAAATTTTTATTCTTTTATTTTCTGCATAGGTTTTATTCACATCCTCTTTCTGGATTCTTCTGATTCCTTCTATATTTTACTAATAATCTAAGTGAAATGGCACATAGGAAGTAGAAAATGTCCCTATTGAGGATTCTCCTGCAGCCAGGGCTTCCTTGCAGGACACACTCTCCTCCTGCACCTTGTTAGGACTTTCTTTTTAACACAGGGATTGAGAGCTGTGGTGGAGGCGCAACTGCCCAGGGTGTTGATGACCTGATTCATGAGATGACCGCGAAGGGGTACATGCAGCTGGAAAGGTGTGGGAACTTCTCCCTAGAGTTCAGAGAGTCATGAGAGTTTCCACAATGAGTTTGTGAAGAAAGCAAAAGGATTTCTTTCCTCTACCAAGAAGTTTGTACTGCTGAGTGATGAGAGAAATCGTTGGTGGCCAGAGGTTCATATAAGAGAGCTGACCAGGGAACCTACAGGCTACAGAAAGCCTTTCTGAGCTCTGTGGTAACTAGTCTGGCTCTTTGGTCCTGACAATGCTTATGCACATGGACTTGCTTTGTATTGTGTCCTCTTGAAGGATTTGGTCCTTTGCTTCACTTCCACGTCAATCTGCAAACTTTTTGACATTAGAACTTTTTTCTTAAAAATTTAAAACTATATTATTTATATGTGCTGGGTGGTTTTTATGTCAATTTGATACAAGCTATAGTCATCTGACAGGAGGGAACCGTGACTGGAAAACTTCCTTCATAAGATCAGGCTGTAGACAAGCCTTTAGAGCATTTTCCTAATCAGTGATTGATGCCTATTGCGGGTGGTACCTTCTTTGTTCTGGTGGTCCTGGGTTAAGAAAGCATGCTGAGCAAGCCGTGTGAGCTAGCTAGTAAGCACTGTTCCTCCCTGGATTCTGTATCAGCTCCTGCCTTCAGGTTCCTACCCCGTTTGAGTTCCTGCCCTGACTTCCTTCAGTGATGAACAGAGATGTGGAAGCATAAGCCAAATAAAGCTTTTCCTCTCCTTGTTGCTTTGGTCATAGCATTTCATCACTGCAATATTAAACATAACTACAACAATATGTTTATTTTGTATTCATATGTGTGTGCACATAAGCATGTGTGTTGTCCCATGATATGAGGGTACAAGTCACAGGACAAATGTGGTTCTTTTCATCCACCACGAGGGTCTTGAGGATGGAATTCAGGTAATCAGACTTGGTGGCAGGCACCTTTACTCAGCAAGCCATCACATCAGGTCCAGACAATTTTTAAACTATGTTTTTTTTGTACTTGGAAGACTTTATTCCCATCTTCACCTTTTCATCACAGACTTTTTATTTGTCTTAGAGTTAATGTTGTTAGGATGGAACACTATTGCCAAAAACAAATGGAGTAGGAAAGGACTTATGTGGATTATACTTCTGCATCACTGTTCATCATCAAAAGAAGTCAGGATAGATGGGAGTGCAGAGATCATGCAGTCTCAACCCCTCACTAGCACATAAGGAGACTGATACACATTTGCTGATTATGGTGTAAATGAAGAGGCCAAAGTAAAATTTTACTCATCAGCATGATCAAGGTACTCTTCAGCTTAATGTGAGTGCCCCACTACCATGCATCCTCAATTCTCTAAGAATGGTATTGATACAGGTCTGTGAGCTTGCTGCCTAGTAGGCCAAGGCAGAAGAACCATGAGTTCAAAGACACAGGGGATTTGGTGAAATCCCATCTCAAAAGTGAAAAGAGGTGGGGCATGTGTCTCAGTGTCAGAGCATTTATTTATCATGCATGAAGCCCTGAATTCAATATCCAGTTTGAAACACAAAGCAAAACTATTTACTGAAATATTACACACACACACACACACACACACACACACACACACACACACACACTTATTTTACTCAAGTTTTTCTTTTTCTATTTGTGGTAAAATAGATGTTGTAGAAAAAAAAAACAAAACAACAACAACAACAAACCATAGGCAAGTGTGAAGGCACACACCTGTAATCTCAGCTCTGGGGAGGCTGAGACAGGAGGATCAGCAGTTCAAGGCCAGCCTGGACTGTATAACATTGACTACCTGTCTTAAAAAAAAGGAAAATAAAAGAAAAAGAAAGCAAATCCATGTGAAATTTGCTGTCTAGAGCATTTAGTGATTCAGTGTGTGCAGGTTGCTGTGTAGCCAGTTTCTAGTCTATTTTCCTCTGAATTGATGGGCCAGAGCTATTAAACAGGCCTTCATTACCATACCCCTGACAACCATCATTCGACTTTCTGTGGAGTTGGAGCATCCCACATGCCTCATCAAAGTACAATGATAATAATATAGGTTGAGTATCCCATAGCTTCAGAGGTTTTAGATTTGAGAAGAGCTTCTCAACTGGTAGTGATGCTGAATGAATATTTGTGCTTACCAGCTTTGAAATCATCCTTGGAGAAATAGCAAAGTCTATTGCCCATTTTAGAGTCAGGTTGATAGTTTAGCTGTGGAATTCCACCATATTCTAAATATCTAGATGCCTCTTACCAGGTAGGATTTGCATGTACTTTCTCCCATTCCAGATTGCTTATTCATTTTGTTGATCGCTTTCTTTTTTCCCAACACTGGGCATTGAACCTGAGACCTCATTTATGCCTGGCAACATTCCAGTCCCGAATGATGATGTTCCCAGCCCACTCTGCTGGTTTCAGCCTGTGTCTTTTATCACAGTGTTTTGAGTCCTCTTTAGTCTTTAGAGTTTTTGCTTTGCTATTAAGAATGAACTAGGACAACTGAGTTTGCTTGTTCCTTCTGTGGAATTTCAGAGCGCTGATACAAGCCATGCTTGAGAAGTGTGACCGGTTCCTCTGGTCACAGCAGGCCTAGTGGGAGATCTGTCGGGACATGGTATCATTTTGACCAAGTGGAATCCTGCTCTGGAACCTTCAGAGGACTTTGCCACAGAAGGAAAAGGGATACCCCAAACCATGCCAGGAACAGAACCTGCCATGCTGCTGCAGCTGCTCCTGCCACCATCTCCACCTTGGCACTTGGCTCTTGTGGCTCTATGACCTCAGTTTGTCAACCAAAGTCGTCTCTTGGGAGAATTTGGTCATGGTTCCGTGGCCCGAGCATGGGACTGCTCACTGCCATGTGGTGTTCAGTGCGTACACAGTGGTGTTTGTGATTTTAGTGCATCAGGGAATCGTTTTCTACTGTGGCAGATCTTTTGGGGGTAGACGCTTTGCTCCATGAGGACAGATAATATTGTGAACTGGAGTTCAGTACTATTTACACTTGTCTGAGGCCATCTAGAAATTACCGAGTTAAGACTTAGAACAATGACATTGTTTAAAGAGTATGCACTTTTTTTTCCCTTTCTTTTTTTGGAAACAGGGTCTTACTTTGTAACTCTAGCTAGCCTGGAACATGCTAGAACAAGTCGACCAGGCTGGCCTAGACCTTAGAGATCTGCCTTCCTTTCTCTGCCTTCTAAGTGTTGGGATTAAAGGTGTGTGCCACTCCCCCCCCCACACTTTTAAAAATTATTTTTAAAGAGCTATGGTAAGAGAAAGTCAAGCACTAATGTCAGTTATAACAAATGATGGTGTTATTTAAGCCATGTTACTAGATTGTCATTTGTGAGCCATTATGTTGTATTGGTAATAAATGATGCAGGTTTTGTTTGAGCAGAACGTGGACATGAGATTGATTTCTGAGCAGTTTGCAGGAACATCTTGGGTAAATCTAGTGTGGAATGGTGTTAGACATACTGAATAAGTGACCTCTTTCTTTCCCCCCATTTACACCAAGCCAGAGAAGCACACATTCTGTCGTACCTACCCATGACGTGGATATGATCTGCCCTGGTAGACTGAAGTGGTTGTCAGGGAAACAAGGCAGCACCTGGGTTTGGGGTGTGTTGGCTGACGCTAAATGTGAGACTGCATTGAGGTAATGGGAGAGAGCTCTCCCTTCACTTTCTGCCTTGGTCACTACACAGTGGCTGAAATATAGCCCAGAGCATGTCTCAAGGCAAGCAGATGCCAAGAACTGGCATGGCTACCATCATGTCCTCGTCTTCCTGTCTAGGGCAAGTTACCACAATCGTTATTTCCCAACAAGTATTCCTGGCCCACGTCACGTGAATTTATTTTCCAAGGCAAAGAAAATAAAATCCTCTTCAGCCAAACATTGACATTAGAACAGTCTGAGCGTGAGGCAGTGTTTTCACATCTGTTGTTTGCTGAAAAGTTCAGGACACACTGGATTTGTGGTTGTCTCGCTTTCATTTTTGTGTCTGGATCTGACTACTGACCGCTACAGAATGACAGAGCAGACAAGAGCTTGTCCTGGGAGGGTGGCCGCTCAGCCTGGGTGTATCTCCCCACTAATGATCTTGGTGAGGTACTTTGTCTCTTTTAAGTTTTGATTGTGTGGATTAAACGATAGAGAGCTTTACCATGGGATCTGGCACCTAGGAACTGAGTGTAGAGCCACCTGCCCAGGAATAAGAACTGACACTCCATGTAGAACAGGTAAATGGGTCACTGAGATCTGCCTGCCTCTGCCTCCCAAGTGCTGGGATTAAAGGTATATACTATCACTGCCCAGCTATGTCATAGTATTTTCAACCCTCCCGTTGAGTAACATTTCAAAGTAAACTGTCCTATTTCGTGGGTATGTGTGACCTTGTGGATATGCTTTGGGAATGCCTTGGGACTCAATCGGCCCTTATGCCCCAGGAAGCCCCATGTGCACTCACAGTAACAGAATCTGCTGCTTGGGAGAGCTCCTGCCCGTGACTTAGTGCTCTGTTTCCTCAATCTTGTAATTCTAAATGGTTTCTGTAGTAGGGCACCCGCATTTCTGGTTTTCATGGTACTCACAAATGAGGTGATCCTTAATGTCACAACAGATCTGGTGCAGATCCTGAGGTTTTGTACTTCTGGCAAGATTCAACGCGACTGATGTTTCTGGCCTTCAGATCATAATTTGAGGTGCAAGACTGCAGTGTGGTAAAACAGCTTGGAAGGAATGTGAAATGCAGAGCTGAAGCCCATGGTGGCCGAGATATGGGCCCTAAACTGCTAAGTGTGAGGTGCATCTGTAGGTTCCATAAGCTTCAGTATTTGGAGTTATTGTTGTCACAGCAATTTAGCCTTACCTCAGTGAAAGATGTGAGCTAGAGGAAGCCGCCTATGAGGTGTGCAGTGGAAACAGCTCCAGGCAGAGTCAGCCTCCCTTCTCCTGCAAGGCCAGAGGGTACTCATGGAATAGTGTTTCAGTTCTATGGTTTTAGAGACTGAGTTTGAACCATAGGAAAAAGGTCTCTTAGACCTCACAGTGCAAGGGTTGTACTTTGAGTCAGGAATAAGGGGTGGAGATCCCAGTGTATCCATTGCCAGGACTCCAGGGGCTCCTTTTCCCAAAGACAAAATGAGGTGGTAGCTAAAGGGTATAAGGCCTGGGAGCCAAGAAGAGGGATGACAGCACTGTCTTAATTAGAGTTTCTACTGCTGTGAACAGACACCAATAACTTGACAACTATTACAAAGGAAAACATTTAATTGGTGCTAACTTATAGTTTCAGAGGTTGAGTTTATTATCGTCATGGTGGAGAGCATGGCAGTGCACAGGCAGACATGGTGCTGGAGAAGGAGCTGAGAGTCCTGCATCTTGATCTGCAGGTAGCAGGAAAAGCACTGTGTGTAAGTAAATTGTTTGCAGCTCTGTGGGTTTGGTCCTGGGTTTCAGCACCAACAATTAAGTAAATTGGTTGCAACAAGTCTGGGTTTGGTCCCGGATTTTGGCTCCAAAACGTGAGTTTTGCAACTCTGGGAAAGGTGTCCTGACTACCTGGGAGTCAGGCAACACCTTGAGATGCTTAGGATAGCTCTGATGGCTGAACTGCAAGGAGACAGTTCAGCCCTGGAGGGCGAGGTATCCCGGACACCTCGAGTTGCTCAGAACAGCAGCTCTGCCCTGAAGGTGTCCTGTTTAGCACAGCTGTGACAGCTGGAACTGCTAAGACACAGTTCATCCCTGGAGGGAAGTTTTTCTGACTTCTTGGGAAAGTCAGGCCTGGAACTGCTTCAGTAGAGAAGGGTATCCTGACTGTTCGGGAAAGTCAGACTGTACCTGGTGTGATGGGGATGGTCTCCTCGCAGGATATAGCAATCCTGCTCCTCTCCTGGAGAGCTGCTTGCTACAGCTGAGCTTTGCTCAGCACCCACTTAAGGGGGCTTCCCAGCAGAGCTCTGCTTCTCTGGCCTAAGAAATTGCAGAAATGTAGCAATCCCCTCAGGCTCAGGAGAAAAGTGTTACTTTTCAGCTCTCTCTTGCTCTGTCCACTGAGGGACGTCTCAGCAAAGATCTGTTCAGCTCCCCCTTGCTCAATCCACTATGGGATGTCCCAGCAAGGTTCTTCTGTGCATCAGTGAATGAAGATTTTGAGAAAGAGATTTATTTGGAAAGGAGGAATCCAGGAGAGTAGCTGCTTTTTTCTCACTGACCAGGCAGTCAGCTGGGGTTCTAACAGCCTTCCTGGGAAGTTGCCCCCAACAGGGCACTGCCAGGGAGGGGCAGGGAGAACCAGCCATGGAAAGAAAGGTAAGATACATACTTCTGAATCCCTTGGCAATCTAGCTGGGCTGCCACTGAACCTGTGGGAAGCAGACTTGGATTTTGTTAGTCCTAAAACTCTCTGAGGTGAGGGGTACCGGGGGTCCCAGAAACACCAGCTGGAAAGAAGCCAAGTGTACAGAAGCAGGGATCTTATTTCGGACTTGCCTTGGCAGCGCCCTCTTCTGGCAGAGAAGACAAATCACAGGAGGGCACGGGGGCTCAAAGTGGAATTGAGTACTCTTCAGGGGAGGAGATTGATGAAGTTCTATTTTCAGAGGAAAGACAACTGAAAAGAATAAATGAGCTGGGCATAGTGGCACAAGCCTTTAGTCTCAGCACTTGAGAGGCAGAAGCGGCAGATCTCTGTAAATTTGAGGACAGCCTGGTTTACATAGTGAGTTCCAGGACAGTCAGGACTGCATAGTGAGACCCTGTTAGAGAAAAACCAAACACTGAAAGAATAAAGGAAATGTGAACATAGATTAGAGTAGTTCCCAGCAGAACATCTCCAGTTCCTGTGAGGAGGTTCAAACAGAGGTGAGGGAGAGGGGATAAGCTCTGTCTCGGAGTTAGGACAAAAGGAGTTGGGGGCAGAATAAATGAGATTGGGGAGACAGTGGTGGCAGGGTGGCTCTGTGACCATGCTCAAAGCACTGGCCTTGAGGGTAGTGTGGCCATGGACTTGACTCCAGGAGAGTGTAGTACTGAGGGGGCAGGTCCGTGGTCAGATTCCTACAGCAGAGTGAGGCCCCAAGTCGGGTTCTAGATTTTCATGAAATGCAAGAAAAGAGAACAAAAGATCAGAGAAAGGACGAGCTGTGAGGCTGAATAAAGCAAGCCTTCCAAGGCTTTATAAATATGAGAGACATTAAAGTCTGCACCGTGCGGGAGAGGGTGGTTCAGTGGGTAGCACTTGTCTGAGAAGCATGAGGACTAGAGTTTGCATTCCCAGGGCCCACATAAAAGCTGGGCAGGTGTGGTAGCTGCCTCTAACCCCAGTGCCCAGGGAGCAAGGACAGAGAGCCAGCAGGAGCAGGCAAGCTGCAGCTTCAGAGAGAACTGCCTCAGTAAACAGAAGTGAGAGCGACTGAGGAAGATACCCATGCTGGTTAGTTGTTGTCAACGGTACACAAACTAGAGCCAGGAAATAGTGCTCCACTGTGGTCTCTGTTTCAGTGACGGCCTCTAGGTTCTCGCCTCAGTTTCCTTTGGTGACAGACTGTAACCTATAAGCCTGGTAAACCCCTTCCCCCACAACTGGTTAAAGTATTTATCACAGCAACAGAGAAACAAAGTAGGACAACAGCCAACATCAACCAAGAGTCTTCTGTACCTCCACACACTTGCAAGCATGAACATACACATGTCATAGGGTCACTATTACTGTGATGAAACATCATGACCAAAAGTAAGTTGGGGAGGAAAGGGTTTATTTGACCTACACTTATAATCATAGTCCATCATTGAAGGAAGTCAGGACAGGAACTCAAACAAGACGGGGACCTGGATGCAGGAGATGATGCAGAGGCCATGGAGGGGTGCTTCTTACGGGCTTGCTCATCATGGCTTGCTCAGCCTGCTTCCTTATAGAACCCAGCACCACCAGCTGATGGATGGCATCATCTGCATGGGCTGGACCCTCTCCTATAAACCACTAATTAAGAAAATACCCTACAGCTAGATATTTTTAATTTGTGTGGGTTCTTTTGGTCTGTGTATATATAAATTTGTTTTTACAATCAAATCAAAGTTTCCCCTCTCTCCCCTCTTCCCAGTTCCTACACCCCCTCCCCCGCATCCACTCCTCCACTGTTTCTCATCAGATACAGGCAGGCATCCCTAGATATCAGTAAGCCATGATATATCAAGTTGCAGCAAGATTAGGCACCTCCTCTTCTATTATGGCTGGATTCCAAAGCAGGCAACACAGTCAGAGACAGACCCTGCTCTCACTGTTAGGAGTTTCACATGAAGACCAAGTTACACAACCTCCAGCAGGATCTTTTGGAGACATTTTCTCCATTGAGATTTCCTCCTCTCTGATAACTCTAGCTTGTGTCAAATTGACATCAAACCAGCCAGCACAGTACTCTCCCACACACGATACTCATATAAAACATTTTTAAACAGTCTGGTGTGGTGGCACATGCTTGTAATCCCAGAACTTGGGAGCCTGAGGCAGGAGGATCTCTTGTGTTCAAGACTAGCTTGAGTAACAGTGTGAGACCCTGTCTCAACAACCACCACTTCTTAGCATGTGACAAGTAGAACATGTGGACAGAGAAGTCTGTTCACTAGTTTGGAAAGGCCAGGTCATCGATTTCTTAGAGGTGCAATACAAGAAAAGCATTCAGAATTCCTATCTAAGGAGGAAAGTGCCCAGACTCCTGAGGAGTGTGTAGGTTGTACAGCCAGAATAGGCTTAGAAGGACAGTGGCTTTTTCCCCAGAACAGGGATGTCAAAGGCCACACAAACAGGCTGCATCTTGGTGTTGATGCTGTGTCTGTATCCCCAGAGACAGTTTTCCCTGTGATATTTCTCTGGACTCAGTGTAAGTCAAGCAGAGGTGTGCTGGCTGGTTTTGTGTCAATTGGACACAAGAGGGTCATTGGAGAAGAGGGAGCCTCAATTAAAAATGTGTCTATAAGATCTGGCTGTAGGCATTTTCTTAGTGATTGATGATGGAGGGCCCAGCCATTGTGGGTGGTGCCATCCCTGGGATGGTGGTCCTGAGTTCTATGAGGAAGCCAGCTGAACAAGCCATGAGGTGCAAACCAGTAGGCAGCACCTCTCCATGACCTCTGCATCAGCTCCTGACACAAGGTTCCGGCTCTGTTTGAGTTCCTGCCCTGACTTCTTTCAGTGATGTGGAAGTGTAAGCCAAACAAACTGTTCCTTCTCTAAATTGCTTTGGCCATAGTATTTTCTCACGGAAATAGTGACCTAAGACGAGAGGAAACTACTTGGGAATATTTCTTAGGATGGAGAAGTTGTGCAATACTGGATTTGTCTTGGTGCTGCTGAGGAGTGAGCAAGATCAGGTGATAGCTGCAGGGCAAGTCCTCCTATGGTTGTGTACCTGGTCCCCAGAGACAGGGAGCACAAGGCTGTGGTATGAGAACAGGTGACTGGATGTGGTTGACAGGGAGTAAGGGCCTGGACATCGAAAGGCCTGCAAATAACAACATACCCATAGCACAGGAGCCCAGAGAAGGGATCATGCCAGATTCTGTGAGAGTGGTGTCTGCCCTGTGTGAACCCAGAAATGTCCTTCAATGACAGATACTCAGGCTCAGCTCCACTTCCATGTTAGTGTTTATTACCCTCTTTTCAAGCAGTAGTTACTACTCCAAGAATAACACAGTTTTGAAACTCTTGGTCCATATTCATGTGAGATAACTATTGTGTGTTCCCAAACAACTCCAGTGTTCATGAGAAAGAAGAACCCCAGTCCCTGTCCTCAGGGCCCACATCACAGCCTCCTGGGGCAATAAAGAGGATGCTCAGTATTTGTCAGGCAGTCCTTTAGGTCTGTAGTGATTGGGGTCATTGCCACTGCAGCCCCATCTGTTTGCTTCCTGGTCAGCCATAGAGTCCTCGTGTCCACGGCCTATGAAACTCTGAAAGCCTTCTCTTGCATCACTAGGAGAAGCAGAGATGGAAGAGATCCATCACCAAGATGCATGGCCACAGTCCACTGTCTGAGTTTTCCCCCTTTGCATGGTATGGATTTAGGAGGAACCCAGGAAGGGCCAGGCAGGAGGTCAGCCCAGACTGATCACCCCACACTAGTTGAACACCAGAAACACTGGTGATGATGAGAGTCATTCCCTGTCTACATTTGGGAGCAGGCTCACATAGCATGGCTGTGTGCTGACTGCCCAAACCCAGGGTCTACACTGGGCATAGATGGAGCCAGTACCTGGATAAACAAGAGTAGGAGGGATCTGAGATTAGCATGACCCTCTCCAGAGCTAATCTTCTACTACTTCCCCCAGAAGTGTCAAGCCCTGCTACCCAGGTCCAGTCTTCCAATCAATCTATGTTTACCTGATGACTTCAGCAGCCCAGGCTCTTCCAGGACCCCTTTGGGCTGCATCATAGTTCCCTCTAGCATGGAAATATTTGTCTGAGTTTTTCCAGTTGGCTTCCTTCATGTCAGAGTAGGCTCGCCACATATCCCGAGCCCCTAGATGGGAAAGACAGCAGGAACATGAACCTTAAAGCTCTGCCCATGCCTTAGAGAGGAAGAAAGGGATGAAAAGAACTCATGGCTTGAGCCTGTGGTCAGAGCAGCTGAGAGCGTGAATGGAAGATCATCTCCTGATCCTCACTGTCCTCTCTTAGTAACTCAGGAGGGCCATTAGGGGACCCAGCTGCCCTGTGTTCACCTTTCTTCCACAGTGCTGCTGTGAGCTGCCCCTCGCCTGGGTGGGAAGCAGCCAATGAGGCAGCACAATGTCATTACATAGCAGAGTGTGTCAGCTTCAGTATCGTGGAAGTGTTTGCTACAGAGTCGTTAGCTTCTGCCACCGGACCTAAAGCACATTTCCTTAGTAGTGCAACCTAGTGTCTCTACAGCCATTGAAAATGCCTTGCGAGCACACCACCTCCAAGCTAGGGCCAGTGTTTCTGGAGGCAGCTACCCTCAGCTAGGAAGTCCCATCCTGAGGTGACTTAGTATACAGAAGGCGGAGGGGGGCTGCACACAGGAAGCATCGACTCTGATCCCTAAGAATTCTGTCCTGACAGAGAGCATGTGCACCACAGTGACACTGTCATCTCTGCCCTTGGACTAGACTGCACAGGTTCTGTGCTGTCTTGAGGGAGCTTTGAAGCAATGATCTCAGCTGTGGCTGCAGGTTCTGATCCTCTGAGGAGACACTGAGAGTCACCACGCCAGGCCACACCCAAGGCCAATCTTGAGTCTCTAGGTGCAGGGGGATGACTGGTCCAGACCTGGGTGGTATTACAACTCTCTAGGTGATGCCATTGGTACCTTATATTGGTCACAAATGAATTTAGAAAGTGTCCGGCAGACTGACAGACAGGACTGTCCTCAAGCACAGCTAGGTTGTGATCTCTGCTCTGCCCCCTGCTGTAGGCAGTGCATTTCAGGAAGTCTTGCCAGAGTCCCTGGTCCATCCTGACAAGCAGGACAGTGAGTCCAGCTCTTCTGAATGCTCGGGTGTTGTATAACAGGTGGTGTTAATGAGGGTCCATGGAATGAAGACACAGAGGCACCTCAAAGATGAATCTTAGCCTTTTCCAACTGCAAGGTGGATTCATCTCTCTGGACTGAACCACTGTAGCTTAGCAAAGGGCCCTTTTATTGTTATACAATTTACACCTTAGTAAGTCAATTCCATTTACCAAAACCTCTTATCTAAGCCCCCTAACGGGACAATGCCAAAGGCAAATTCTCAGTAAAGGAATACCACAGTGTTTTGGGTCCTAAACCAAGTTTGCATAGGCTTTAAACCCCTTAGGAAACTCTCAGATAAGACTTCAAACAGAGGGTACCAGAGACAGGAGCTAGCAATCACAAAAGGCAGATCAAAGCTAGGTGCTAACACTCCGGAATCTGCAGGAATTCTCCCAACACTCAGGAGACCCCTAGAGGCTGTGCCTCTCTGCCCCCAAACCCTACCATGGTAAGCCTCACTAAGGAATGAAACCCAGCTTTGACTGCTGACTCCCAGGACCAAGGAGCAGAAAATGAGTCCAGTGAGAAGCTTCATCCTGCTGAAATGAAAGGACAGGCTGAAGGAGATGCCCACAGTCTGGCGCCTCCCTCTTGGGTGTCTCATCCACATACGCCCTGGTTGTTCTGTCTTACTGATGTTCAGTAGTGTCCTAGCAGTGGCCCCTGGAGACCTCACAGCAGGACCCAGCTCAGAGCCACAAGGTCTCAGTTCTGACCCCATCCTGCCTGCTGAACTGTTTATGAAGGCAGCAGGCAGTTCTGATGGAGCTGCAGGAGCAGAGACTAGATTACTACTCTCTCCAGGAGCCTCTGATTCAGCAGGAAGCATTTCCCATGTGCCCCCTCAGCCGGCACAAATCCCACACCAGGTGAACGGAAGTGAGGAATTCCCTTGAGAGGAAAGCACACTTGCTGAAACACAGCACATACTAAGTATCTGTGCATAGGTTTGTCCCTCACCTGATGTCTGGTGGGCAGAGATGGGTGGCTGTGGCTGTCAGTGAGAGGAGGCTGGTATTTATGCTGAGCCTCCCTGCTGGGGTCAGGGGCAGAGAGAGACTGGCATGGTGCTTGGGGAAACTCCCAGCAGGTCATTTCTTCTAAAAGGCTGCAACAGAAATCTTGCTCCATCCACAGGTCATTTCCTGTAATTGTGCAATGTGAACACACTATACACCTTTGTCTTTTCAGTCTTCTGGGTCAGAGTACATACTTTTTAATACTGATGGAACTGAGGATGCTGAGAGTCAAGGAGTGGCCATCTCAGTAGAGGATCAGGGCTCCTAAGGATAGGAGAATAATTCCTGTAGCCAACACTTGCTTTCCCAGGCATTGCCTCAGGTTGGTTTTTATTTTTTTAACCTGGACCTGACACTTTACCTTCAGTCAGTCAGTCAGTCAGTCAGTCAGTCAGTCAGTCAGTCAGTCTCTCTCTCCCCCTCTCTAGTTTTTGAGACAGGGGTTCACTGTGTAGCCTTGGCTTTCTTGGAACTTACTCGGTAAACCAAGCTGGCCTAGAACTCACAGATTCATCTGCCTCAGCTTCCCGAGTGCTAGGATTAAAGGCCTGTGCCACCACCACCCAGCTGGCCATAAGTCTCTTTTTCATGTCTAAACTAAAATTGCAAAACTGACCAGCCAGCCCCACCAGACATTGTGTGTTTCCAAGGCACCTGTAGCACTTTCACTAGCATAGTCCGCTCTCAGCTCTTAGGGAGGCACCTCTATTTCTACGTTCTTTGTGATGTGACAAAAAGATTAACTAAACTGTCTCACAGGGACAAGGTACTAGAGGGGCCCTACTCCTTCCTTAACTCAGTCCTAGGAAGGAGCATAAGGTCAGGGCTAAGGCTTTGGGGAGAAAGGAACTAAGAAACCCATAGAAGGGAGGAAGGAAGTACCATTTCTCACAGAGAAGAGCAGCCAGCAGAGGTGGTGGTGGTGGGGTGAGGGAAAGCTAGGTCAGGCACTGACAGATGAGCCCAGCTCTCAGGGCTGTATTTCCCAGAGGATCCCTCTTAGCCCTCTCATCAGTGTGAGTTGGAAATCTCAGGGTCATCAGGGGTAGGAGATGAGGGCTGGCATTACACCAGCCTGTACATGTAGGAACACAGCCTGCTGCCATCCAGAAAATAAGCTCTCTTGCTCTTCTTAAGCAGAAGTATTCTAGGGAGAGGGTTCTGGACACCACAGGCAGCCTAGACAAGGTGACATCATTACAAACTGAAGATGGATGGAGGAGACAGACTGATTCTCTGCCTGAAACTAGTTTCTTGTTCCTCCTCCTTTTGCTGGGTTTGGTTCATCCCAGCAGAGAAGCTCATTTAGTCTCTTCTTTCTGATGTTCACTCTCTTGTCATCCTGCTCTTCTTCCTTGGTATGAATGAAAAACAGACTTTTAAACTCCCCAGGGTACGTAGCATGTGGGAGGCAAAGAGAGGGGCATCAAGATTCTACCTGACTTTACAGATGTCTTATGTGCACACATGCCGTTAGCGGAATAAAAGAGGTCAGTTACGGCCCCTGTGGCCTGGCCAGCAAGTTGTGAATCTGACCAGTCTACCTTCTTTGTTTGAGGTTAAAGATTCAGAAAGTAGTAACAAAACAAAAAGTCAAACCCAACTGTAGCCTTATGACAGATGATGTTTTATTTACATAATGATTCCAAGGACTCCCACATTGTAACTTCAGAGTGACAGCAGAAGTTGGGTCTGTACTGTCCCTGCATGTATGTGGTGTTTGTCACACCACCTGGAGGGTGGTCAGCAGCCACTCATCACCATGTTTGTCCTAGTGGGACTTGCAGAACTGGTACACTGGGCTAACACCGTCCCTGTACTGAAAGGTCTGGCCTCGTGGTGTTTATGTTGCAGAGACCAAT
This sequence comes from Peromyscus eremicus, assembly GCF_949786415.1. Classification (NCBI taxonomy): domain Eukaryota; kingdom Metazoa; phylum Chordata; class Mammalia; order Rodentia; family Cricetidae; genus Peromyscus; species Peromyscus eremicus. Next base: position 151,195,944 of record NC_081416.1, read on the forward strand.
AATATAAGCACACGACACAAAGCAGGCCACCCTCAGTGTTTGGGTTTAAATTATCCCTGGTGATTGTTGGGAAGAAATGGTTTTATGATCAGCCATAGCAACTTTTTGAATACCAATCATTTTCACTCTTTCACAAGATAAAATAATAATAATCTCAGGCTGCAATGATGGCCCAACAGTTAAGAGCATTTGCTGCCCTTTCAGAGGACCTGAGTTTGGTTCCCAGCATCCACGTTAGGCATCTCACAACTGCCCATAACTCAGTTTCAGGGTATCAACACTCCTGTCTCAGCAGGCTCCTGCATGTGTATGACGTACATAAACTCACACAGACATACATACATACATATTAAATAATAAAAACAAATCTTTAAAATTAATCTCTAGTAAATTTTTACAAATATTTTCAGAATCAATTTTTACAAATATCATAATCACTTGAAAATACATTCAACAATCCACCAAGGATTTTTATATAATAAAATGACTAACTACCCTAATTGTCATGAGAGAGCTTTTATCCAGTAATTGATGGAAGCAGATGAAGAGATCCACAGCCAAGTACTGGGTTGAGCTCCTGGAGTCCTGCTGAAGAAAGGGAGGAGGAAATGTATGAGCCAGGGGTGTCAAGGTCATGAGGGGGGAACCCACAGAGACAGCTGACCAGAGCTTGTGGGAGCTCATGGACTCTGGACCAACAGTTAGGGAGCCAGCATGGGACAGACCTAGGTCCTCTGCATGTGTGTGACAGTTGTGTAGCTTGGTCTGTTTGTGAGGAGGCTCCTAGCAGTGAGATCATGACCTGTCCCTGGTGCTTAGCTGGCTTTTGGGAAACTGTTCCCCATGCTGGGATTACTACATCCAGCCTTGATGCTTTGAGAGGAGCCCGGTCCTTCCTCAACTTGATGTGCCATGTTTATTCACGCCCAAGGGAGGCCTGCCCTTTCTGAATGGAGATAGAGGAGGGGTGGATGGGGAGGGGGGTAGATGAGAGGCTGGGGTTTGGAACGGGAGGAGAGGAGGGAGGGGAAGCTGTGGTTGGTATGTAAAATAAATAAATAAAAAATATTAAAAATAAATAAATAAAATGACTAAAATAGTAACTACCTAATTACTGACCAATGAACTCATTGATGAATGTTTTGTGTAAAATCCACCTTAACACAGAGAAGAAGGGGCTAATTCCATCTTCTCCCAATGATACAACAACTATGCATGATAAATTCCAAAAGTTAAAAAATTGCCTCATTCATCAGTGTCTGTGTGCCACATGAATGCCTAGTGCTTCTGGGCCAGAAGAGGGTGTCAGATGCCCTGGAACTGGAGGGAAAGATGGTTGTGACCCACCATCTGAGTGCTGCTAACTGAACCCAAATCCTCTGGAACAGCAGCCACTGCCCTTAACTGCTGAGCCATTTCTCCAGCCTAGGTGGGTGCCGGGATCCAGGTACAGAAGGTTTAGTTTGGGTGCATAGGATGGAGTTATTCTTGATCCTTTGACTTTTAAGGAAGCTTCAAAAATGATTTGATAATTTGTATCTGTAGCCTGGCACTGGTGGTATTCTACAGTGCAAGTTCCAGGACAGCCAAGGCTACACAGAGAAACCCTGTCTTGAAAGAACCAAAAAAAAAAAAAAAACTATGTCTAGAAATGAGTTTGTATTTGAACCAATTTTTATGGTTTCATGGAACAATTTGGTTTGAGCACTCTGTAACGCACTATCCCTTTCACAAATGTTCTCAGAGGAGAGCACGAGCAATTTGTGTATAGGATGCAGTTATCTGCTGGCCCACACTGCAGGTAGACTCCAGATTCCAGTCACTGTTGCAGACAGTAGGGTGGAGACTGAATCTTCCCTCTCTCTGTGGTGTCCTTTGCCCTGATTCTTTCCATCACATAAAGCTCAGCAGGCCGCAGAAGGCAGGAAGACTGTGGAGAAGAGAGAAGTGCAGAGTTGTACACACAGGGCCTGCTGGTTTCTTCTGATGCTCCTGGGTACTTCTCACTCACCACGTCAAAAGGATTTACCCTTCACTGTGGGTGCCAGCTTTGGAAGGGACACATCTCCACAGAGCTAGGAGTCTATTCCCTTCACCATGTCCTTTAGACCAGCACACGTGTGACTTGTGAGAAGAGGCTCAAGAGGGACACCCTTCCCTCTGTCCCTCATGGCTGTAATGGGCTGCTTGCTGCCAAGAAGGGGGAAGGAAATGGACAGTGGACTTGACTGCTAAGCCCCTGTTCTGAATTATTTTATTTCTTGTTTTTTCTTCATGGGAGATAGCAATCTTAGGCTGTATGTATCCTCTGCTTTAATAGTTCCTTAACTGAACTTTTATATATACACTCCTTCATATATTTTTCTATTTATTACCCATTTTGTTATTAAATACCTAGGAGAGTTGTCTTAAGCATGCATCACCATCCCCTCATTATAAGTCTCACATTCATGAAATCATAGGCTGGACTTTGCCTCCACTGTCTGTCCAACATCTGCTTCAGTGACTGTTAAATAAAAGACCCAGTGAATGCTTTTCCTATGATTAAACAGCCAGGGGATAAAACCCAACACCTTAGTCACTGACACCCATGAAAGTATAATGGAGCAGAAGAACTCCTGTTGCTGACACCATAGCCTTGGGATTGCCATATACCAAGGTACTGCTCACATGTGGATGGCACTGCTGTATGGAAAACTACTGTGCTGCCATTCACATGAAACCGCAGCACACAGAATTCTATACAGGCTTTGATTATGGTAAAGAATATCTCCAATCCTGGTTTGTACTTACTCCAACGCACTTCTTTTGGTTAACCACGTTAGTGTACAAGAGTCTTCCCTGTTGTGCAGCAACAGCCTCATGTACCTGATACTCACTATTTCTTTGTCGTACCTGGAGACAACATGGGTGAGTTAGCCTGTATTGTCTAGCTGTGTGCAGGTGCATGTGCACACAATGACCTGGGTGCCTTCTGCCATATTGTGATATTGAGGAGATATGCCCTCCATAAGTAACCAAGATGGTAGAGCTGTTAGGACAATTGTGGGTCCTTTGAGAGTTGGAGCCTTACTATAGAAAGTATGTCACTGGGGCTGGGTTTTGAGTTTTTATATCTTATTTGCTGTTTACTCTCTGCTTCCTGCCTGCCTTTGAACTTCCTGTCACTTCCTGCCATGTCTCCCCGCCATGATGGATTCTTATTCCTTTGAAACCATAAGTACAAAATCATTCTTTTGTACGTTTCTAAGTTATGGTATTTTTGTCTTGGCAATAGAAGAGTAACTAAGATTCTACATCTCTCAGAGCACATCCCTGTCTTTAAGCACGCATGTATGTAGGTGAACACGCCACTGGTGCAAATTCAGAAGGCCCAGGAGTACAGAGGCATGGACCCCTTGATGCACACTTGATTGGCTGTGAAAACAGCAGAAATGCTACTAAACATCACTGGGGCCACTCCATCCTACGCTTTTTCTTAGACACTATCCCCTCTACACCAGGACTTTGAGGGTCTCTCAGTTTCACTATGGGGCATAGCTGAAGTCACTCTAGGTCCTGGAACCCAAGGTGACTCTTCCCCTCCGGACCATGCTGTTTCCAAGCCCAAGGTGCTGGATTTTAAGATCTATGATGGGAACTCAGGTTCAAGGCCTCTCCTGGACAGATCCTGTGGTGTTTTGTAACAGGGCTTTCACATAGGGAGAAGCATGGCAGGGTACCAAAGGGACAATGTCCAGGATTTGTTGCCTGAAGCTGGATTGCTGTGACCCATGGCCCTTTTCTAAACTAAGCCACCCACCCTAGAATTCCTGTAAGCCATTCATTTTTTTAATGGATGGGCCAATTTCCAGAAAGTCTTCTTAGGGAGTTCTGAGGTAGAGCTGGAGTAGGCAGAGTGCTGGCTGAGGGCTGCTATGTTCTGGGTGCTGGTCCTTGAATGACTCCTACAGACTCTTAGGCTCTCTGTAGACTCTCTACAGGCTCTTTCAGAGAAATGGATCTGGACATAGATAGTTTCTTCTTCCTGTGTAACAGCATTCTTCCCAGAAGGGGTCCTGCTCATGATGGAAGGAATGGGTTGACTGTGACTCTCTAACACACGGATCCCATTCCTTCGGGTGAAACTCGAACGCTCTGTCCTGTATTTAAGGTTTTCCAAGTTCAGAATTAGTCTGCAATTCCTAATGTGTGTGCTTTCATTTTGTTTATATTGCATTGTTTCAAACTACTCAGGACTTCACACATGCGAGCAAGTACTATACCAATGAGCCACATTCCTAGCCCCACATTCACTTTTGCGTGCTGTATGTTATCTCTAAAAAGAAAATCTTGTTTATAAGCACTTTTTATGAGAATGTCTCAAAAATATATGATAGACATATCTATCCCTACTAGTCAGACTTTTTAGTTTTTTTCACTCTTGACTCTCCATTCCCTCCCCCCTCTCTCTCCCTCTCTCTCTCCCTCTGTTTCTCCCTTTCTCTCTCCTTCTCTGCCTCCCTCCCTTTCTATCTCTCTCTTCCTCTCCCTCTCTCCCTCTTCCTCCCTCTCTCTCATCTCTCTTCTTCCTCTTTTTTTCAATAGATTGAAGCCTGTTGGTAAAACCAGCAAAGCATCCCCATGATTCACCTTGCAGTCTACTTGGTCTTTAGGAGAGAGTGCCATCCTGGCTTCTGGGTATCAGCCACTCCACAGAGCCCCCAACTAGCAAAGAGGGGAGGCTGCTGCCTCTGTCCAGAGTTCTGAATATTCAATTCCCAGGCTCCCTCACTAAATTGGCTTTCAGTGCACAGCCTTCATTCAGTGACCAGAACCAGCCTCCTAGGATCTTCCCTCTGCTAACAAGATCTCACTAGTCCACCTTACCATGCTAACCATGCCAGCATCACTGATAGTCCTTGTTGCTCTACATGCAGCTTTCCTAGTGTTCTGCCAGAGCATGATTTATGGTCCATCCAAAGCTCTCTGTGCTGGACCAACAGCACTGGCTGCTGCTATAGACTGGTTCTATCAAAACCTCTCCCTGCAGTTCTGAATCAGCACCCTCACCCATTCAAATGTACTCATAGGGATCCTGACATCTTCAAAAACAATTCCTCTCATATCGAACATATCTGGCCTTTGTGTCATTCGTTTTCCCCACTAATCCATCCTACTGGGTGCCTGCTTCCAAGTTTCCTAGCATGAGCTTAGCTTCTGCATTGGAAGTTGACAATGAAAAAAAAAAACAACAAACCCAGCAATTGTGCATCTTCTGACCATTCACAATGCACCATCTCCTTACCTCTCTATTCTGGTCTTTAGCCACATCAGAGTCTGCTTCACAGTACATATACATCATTGTCTCCTCATCCATCCCATCAAAACTCTTGTAATTTGATGATCATTTCCACAAATAATAATAGACATTTGTAAGAAAAAAGACAAAAAAGAAAGAAAGAAAGATGGACAGAAAGAAAGAAAGGACTGCAGCATCATTCTGAACAAATGTACATCCACAAGCCATTATCCAATCATCAAATAACCAAAAGTTCAAGACCCCCTAAATCTAGGTGGTTTCAGTGGGTGGGAAATGGTGTCCACCAATTGGATCATACTCTGCAGCCACCTGGGTTTTTTCCCTGATTCACAGATTACCAGCTGTGGCTTAAAATTCTTTCTGCTGTTTACTGTCTTAATTCTGGATATTGTGTTTGAGAAATTAACATGTTGTGATCTTTGCTGAAGAGGGGAAAATTCTCAGGCCCTACAGCTCCTGAACTCTGCTGCCAGGTTGACTCTCCAGACTGCAGGCTACTCGCTGCAAGTGGGTATGTCTGTGAGGCTTGCTCTAACTCAGGCTCATAGGTTCCCACACAGTGGGGGACCCATGGACACATAAAGTAATAATTTCAATCACAAACTATCATAATTTTCTATATATTAGCAATGTCCATTATGACTTCTGAATAAATGAATACTCATAAGAAATCTACCAACTTTATTGCATTTCAATCATTCTGACAGCCTTCAAATATACCACCTTTACCACCTGGCTATGTGCATTGACTGACTGATCAAACATTAGAAAAACTGTCCCCACCCCATCACAGACGGGAGCATTGTTAGGGAGCAGAAATTCAAGACATCTGACTTTACCTACCAAAGTTCCACATAGGCCAACAGCAAGGAAAACTAGATCCTGGATAGATGACACCTGTCTCTGCACACCTTAAGGAACCTCCTTACCCCAGCGAACCCTTCCTAACCCAACAGCCAATCCAAAAAAAAAATCAAAACTATCCTGTGTCCTCTGGTTAAGCTGACCTGTGAATAAAGAGTATCCTGGAGTCCAGGGAGATTCCTTTGTAGTCTTTCATGGGAAATGACATGGTGGGACTTTCTCCAGGAACCCAGCCAGGCACACATGCCATTGGCCTCAATGGGGAATCTCAACATAAATACCAGCATCCTCTCCCTGACAGCCACAGACTATCACCTACTCTCCAGGACTCAGGTGAGAGATGACTCCATGGACTGACCTACACAAACACTTCTGCTCTTATGTCCCAGAGTGTGATTTCCTTTTAAATTAATCTTTGTGTTCTAAATATATATAGTGTAAAGTTTGTGCTGTGCTGCAGGGACATGTGGGAAATGCCTCTCAGTGAATTGTGGGTTCCTGTAGGGGGAGACAATCTGCTCTCGATGTCTCTCTTCCTCCATCAGTGCTGTCTTGCTGTCCTCCCAGACAGACTTGGTTCAGGGCTGATGGGATCATAACTGAAGGCTTGTGATTTTGAGGAAGGTCCTGTTGCAAGGTCACCTAAGTGTCCCACTGGAATTCTAGTGAGTTGCAGTGGGAATGGACAACTAGCCTCTTCCTGGATTACAGATGTTTAAGGGGAAGGTACAAATTTGCGTGTGTCTCCTAGATTCTCTTTTGATTTCTGCAGGATGAAGCTTCTCACTGGCCTCATTTTCTGCTCCCTGGACCTGGGGGTCAGCAGTTGGTTTTCATTTACTGGTGAGGCTTACCGAGGTAAGGCTGATGGATGAAGTATGGCTTGTGGGGTTCAGCCAACTATTTCAAAGCTTTTTCCCACTGCCTTGGTATGTACTTTTTTGGGTTTTTGTAGGGTGCCATATAAATATAAATCTTGTACTAGTGACTGTAATGGTCTGAACACAGCAGGTGGCAGAGCAGTGTTTGAACTTGGCTGAGCCTGAGACCAGTCTAGCCTGGTTGATGTGCCTTCTTGCTGTCTCCCATGTGAACTTGTTAGGGGCATGTGAAATCCCCCATAGGCTTCAATGCTACTGAAGCCTGTGTCCTCTTAGAGTCTCAGGAACTGATCTTGGGTGTAGCTGTCATGGCAGCTTTCAGTAAATCCCTATGTGATTGAACCTACAGCCACCACTGAGGACTGTGGCTCTAGTGCCTCCTCAAGCATCCACCCCACTGCACAGTCTGTTTAGAAGGACTAGAAGTGCCTGTTTACAGTGATGTGCATGCACACTGTCGAGATGGATTGCTTAGAAATCAGTACAGAAGTGCTCCCCATGTTCAGCCTTTCTCCCCCTTTCCTGTGTCTTCTGCATTTGGAAGTCCCTCAGAAACTCAAATTCATTCTCGAACACTCATTGTGGATTAAGGTTAATGTGACAGTGGCTCGGGACATTTTCAATTTCTGAAGGTACGTTAGATGACTACTAGGGGGTTGTGCTGTTGGGAGGAGGGACGGATGCTGGAAACATATTCAGTGCTCAGATCAGCCCTGGAAACGAGGGACCCAACACAGCAATAGGGCCAAGGCTGAGAAGTTCTGTTCTGTGATGATAGCTCCCGTCTTTCTGTTCCACATTCCCATTGTGTAAAAAGAGGCAGCTCACATGTGTATAGTGTTTCTCACACTAACACATCACAGGTGGACCGTCTTGTTTTTAAGGATTTTTAATTCATTAGTTTTTAAAAACATTTCTTTATCAATTCTTTGGAAATTTCACATCGTGCCCCCCAATCCCTCTCACCTCCCAGTCCCTCCATACCCACCATCACCCCTGCAGTATGCTCCCCCAAAATTAATTCAAAACAAAGCAAAACAAAAAACCCACCTCACTCCTCCATCTTTCAACACGTCCTCCTTCATCCTAGTGGTATCGGGAGCTGCAGTGTGTCACGAAGCATACCCCTTTTGTCCAGTCAGCCCCACCTACCAATTATTCATTGTAATGAGTCATTGGTCTGGTTCAAGGCTTCTGATCTGGTACACCATCAACCCTGGGCCCCCACTGAAACTCCTCCTGGTCATCCTGTTGTTGCCCCGAGTCATGGAGATCCTGCAGTCATTGTTCTGAAGGACCAGTGCCCTTGTGCTCTCCAGCAGGTCATAGATGGGGCAGCTACTAGGGTGGGCCAACCCAAGGCCCGGCAGGTGGGTCTGGATGGTAGATGAGCTGGTCAGTCTGGGCCACTGGGACCACCCCCTTAGGGAAGGGTCAGAGCCAGCACTCCTAAGCCATGCCATCTGGGCCAGCTCTCCCTTGCCAGAGGCGGGGCCATCTCTCCCATGGGGGAGGGGAGATTGTGGCACCAGCTCTCACAGGAGCACCTTCTAAGAACTCTCAGTAGTAACCTGGAGAGACCAACTAGGGTTAGAAAATGTTCTTCTCTATTATGTCTCAGGCTGCTCTGACCACAGGCTCAAGCCATGAGTTTTTCCATCCCTGTCATCCTCTCATGTTGTCTTTCCCACCCAGGGGTTGGGGACATGTGACAAGCCTACTCTGACATGAAGGAGGCCAACTGGAAAGATTCAGACAAATACTTCCATGCTAGAGGGAACTATGATGCTGCCCAAAGGGGTCGTGGGAGAGTCTAGGCTCCTGAAGTCATCAGGTAAACACAGACTGTTGGGACACTGGGCCTGGGTAGAAGGTATTGACTGTGCTAGGAGACCAGGGGCAGATGAGCCCCAGAGAAGGTCATGCCAATCTGTGGCCCCTCCCCCTCCTGCTCATGCAGTTACTTCCTCCATTCATGCTCAGTGTGGATCCTGGGATGTGGGCAGAGCCAGCACTCAGCTCATGCTGGATAGGCCTGTTTCCAAATGCAGACAGGGAATGATTCATCCCTGCCTGTCTGGTGATGGTCATTCAGTGTAGGGTGGCCAGACTGGCCTAAGCATTGCTGATTGCTGGGCTTAGCAGGGTCACTGTTTCAGGCCCTCTTTCCTGGCCCTTCCTGGTTTCCTCCTAAAGCCTTTCCACGCAAATGAGAGAATTGGGGGTGTCAGCTGTGGCGATGAAGCTTGGTGATAGATCTCCTCCATGTCTGCTTCTCCTAGTGATGCAAGAGAGGGCATTCAGAGTCTCATGGGCCGTGGACATAAGGATTCCATGGCTGACCAGGAAGCAAACAGATGGGGCCGCAGTGGCAAGGACCCCAGTCACTACGGACCTGCAAGACTGCCTGCCGAATACTGAGCATCCTCCTTACTGCCTCAGGAGGCTGTGCTGTGGGCTCTGGGATCAGGACATGGGGTTCTTCACTTTTGTGTCCACTGTGGGTGTGGAGGACATACAGTGCACATGTAATAAATTCGTAAGAGATGAAGTTTCCTGTCATTGTGTTTTAGTGGGTGGAGCTGTGTGGTATAAAGGGTCAATACTAAACACAGTCCGGAATAGAATATTTAGGCTTAGGACTGATGTTCTCAGTAGTTACATAGAGAGAGAGCTCTGATGACTGCCCCATTCCCCATTCAGGCTCATGTGACTATTCAAGTCCCTGAAGTTACAGAGATACTGTTTTTAGACCTTTCCATATCGTGACCTCTACCCTCTGTGCCTACTGTTCCAGAAATTTCTCTTCTCTCGCTGCATTAGTCTGATATTTCTCTGCCTCTGTGGACAGCGACACAACTGTGGGAAAATTGCCGTGGTGAATTCTGCCTCAGCCACTGCCATTTTGCTCCTCTGTCTCAAATACACATTTCTCTCGCTTCTTCCCTCCCTCCCTCTTTCTCTCCCTCCTTCTCTTTTTCTTTTTCTTTTTCTTTTTCTCTCTTCCTTCCTTCCTTCCTTCCTTCCTTCCTTCCTTCCTTTCGTTCGTTTCTTTCTAGATTTATTTATTATATATGTCTGCATATATGACTGCAGGCCAGAAGAGGGCACCAGATCTCATTACAGATGGTTGTGAGCCACCATGTGGTTGCTGGAAATTGAACTCAGGACTTCTGGAAGAGCAAGCAGTGCTCTTAACCTCTGAGCCATCTCTCCAGCCCCCCAGGCTTTTCTGTATAGGTATGCCACTCTGCTTTATCCATCATGTCAGGGTCTGACTCAAGGCTTTTTCATTATGACCCCTTTTCATAGAGAGAAGAACATCACTTTGAGAAAGCCTTATCTTAACCTTAGGAATCCTAACCTGGACACTGCACTGGGGACCAGGGATATAGCTCAGTTGACAGAGTGTTTGCTTAGCATTCATGAACCCTTAGGGGATCCTTTGAACTGTGTAAACCTGGTGATGGAGCACATTTATATTCCTTGCACTGGGGAAGTAGGGGCTGTCAGACCAGGTTCAAGACCAGTGCTGGCTATATAGTAAGTCGAGGCTAGCCTGGGATAAATGAGACCCTGTGTCACAATAAAACACACACACACACACACACACACACACACACACACACACACACAGAGAGAGAGAGAGAGAGAGATATGGATACATATGGATATATATATCCCTCACATTAAAATAATAGCAGCATTGTAATTTCTAAAGTACTAGGGGTATAGATCAGTTGGTAGAATGCTTACCAATATGAATGAAACCCTGGGTTCTATTCCCAGCACTTCATAAATTGGGTTTAGTGTCTCTTACAAAGTGCAGGCAGGAGGATCAGAAGTTCAAAGTCATCCTTGGATACATAAGGAGTTGTAGATCAGCCTTTGATAGTTGAGACAATGCCTCAGAAACAAAAACATTTCAGGTAAATGGATGGAGCTGTAAATAATCATCCCAAGTGAGCTAACCTGGTCTCAGAAAGGCAAACATCACATGCTTTATCTCTTTTTTTGGATGTTATCTCTGAATTTGTGTTTCAGTTAGAATTCTCACAGAGGGGAGGGATCAGGAAGGCACAACAGGTGGGGGTAGGTTTCAAGGGGGAGTGGGGAGTCAATTTTCTCTGAGGGTGTGAACCATGGTAGGTGGAAGAACACACATCCCAGATTTGGAGGACACAAACGGGACTTGGTGACTTTAGAAAGAGAGAGAGCATGGAGATGGGTGCACAGAGAGGTGGGAGGTGGATCTGGGAGAAGCTGGGGGGTGAATATGGTCAAATAAATTCTGTGAAATTCTCAAAGATTTCATAAAAATATTACTTTAAAAAGAAGGAGAGAAAAGGAGAAGAGGAGCAGGTTGGATGGATGAGCAGATGAAGAATCCTGGCACACACGTCTCACAGCCTGAGTTCGATCCCCAGAGCCCATGTACAGGTGAAAGAGGAGAACTGACCCCACTAGATACCCTTGGATCTCCACAGCTGTGTGGTGGTGTGTGCCACACATACACTGGCCACCAATAAAAAATGCTGGGGTCTGGAGAGATGGCTCAGTGCTTAAGGATGTAGTGTGTTGCTCTTCCAGAAGACCTGAGTTTGGTTCCCAGCACCACATTGGGAGGCTCAGAACACCTGTGATTCTAGCTCCAGAGGATCTGGCTTCCTCTCTGACCTCAGTGGGAGGCTGCATTCCCACATCCATGTAATTAAAAATAAAATAATAACAAAGGAGAAAATGAACCTGTTTCAGGCATTAGTGAGGCACAGTTTTAAATGTGTCTCTAAGGAAGTTTCCAGAGAAGAAGAGGGAAAGTTTCACCCTAAATATGGGTGACACCATGGCATGATCTCAGATGGGCACACATAAAAATAAACAATGAAATAAATCTAGTTTAGGTTAAGTAAATCTTAGTGTGCTTCTGTTGCTGTATATAATATTACCCTCTGGAAACTTTATAAAATGTAGAAGTATATTTACCTCATGATGCTACAGGCTGGGAAGTCCAAGGATGGAATCTGGTCCCTGGTGAGAGTCTTGTATCTCAGTCCCTCTGAGAACATCATACTGAGAGACAGATCAGGTCTGGTAGCTCAAGTCCCTTCCTCTTCTCACAAAGACATTAAAGTCATCATGGGGGTCCCATCTTTATGACCTTTTCTGATCCCTACTTAATTCTAAACCTCCAAAACCCACTGCCGGCTGAAGCTGGGGATGAAATTTCTAACGTGTGGACTTCTGGGGAGACATCCACATCACAGAGGCTTCTGTCTCTGTCGGGATTCTGTCAGGAAAGAACCCAGTCAGACAAGGTGGCAACAGCAGTGTTCCCCAAGGGGTGACAAGGTGCAGAGACACTGGAGCACCCCTGGACACAAAACACTGAATCCTATCAAAGGCTCTCTCATTTTCTGCATATTAGCAATAGAGCAAGGCTAGAGGAAGGACAGAGAAGTATGTCCCTGGGACTGGGCGTTGAGTGTTTAAGGTCTCATTCCACTTCTTGTTCTCTCTGTTTCCTGCTTGGGTTTGAGCTGCCTCCTCCCGCTGCCATGCTTTCCACTAGCTGCCATGTCTCCCCAGAACGATGGAATTTTTTTTAAGCTTTCTTTATTCTTCACGTCTTTCACATCATGCCTCCAAACCCCACCCATCTCCCTCTCCCACCAAAACAAAATAAAATAAAATTTTAGAGAAAAAAGGGGGAAATGGAATAAAGTGAAAATCTAGTCATGGAAGCTGCATTGTGACACAGTGAGTCATGAAGTAAACCCTTTATCCATACGTTTTTACATGAGGGTGTTCATCATAAAGAATTGTTGGTCTGGTTCAAGGTCCCTGGTCTCTGCTACATCCTTGACACTGGGCCATCACTGGGATTCTTCCCGGATATCCGTTTCTACTCTGTCTCCTGGAGATCCTGCAGCCCTGCATCTGCCAGATTGTCGACCCCCGTCCCTGTAGGGGTGGTTGTTGGGCTTGATGTTGGGCTTGGCCAACCCTGGTTCTGGGCCTGGGTAGTTCCAGGGTTGGTCAGACTGCCAGCTCTTCCCTGTCTTTCCCACCAGGGGGAGCTCTTCAGCACTGTCCTGGCTAGTTCACCCCTTGCAACACGGAACAATGGCCAAGGCCAGTTCTCCAGCTTTCAAGTCCTCAGGGTCAGTTCTCCCACACCTACATCTTCAGGCCCAGCTCTACTGTGTTGCCCAGGTGAGGTATAGGGGCCACTCTCCTGAGTGCTGCAGCTGATGAGGGGGCAGGGACAGCTCTCCCACTATTATGACCTCAGGGCAATCTGTTCCACGAACCTCAGGTGTTGATGGGTATAAGGTGGGGACATCTTTCCTCAACCCCTGCCAGTATATGACAGATGAGTAATGGGGACAGCTCTCCCATGCACACAACATTGGAACTGGCTCACCCACACCTCTGCCAGAAGGAATGATGGATTCTTATTCCTCTGGAATTATAACTAAAAATAATTTTTTCTTCAAGAAGTTTCTTTGTTTAAAATATTTGTTATTGAAACAGAAAGTAACTAAAAATCTGCATCTCTCAGAACACATTCCTGTCTTGTAACAGGCTCCCAGACCAAACTTGGCACAACTATCTCCATGATGGAAGCACCATTCAGGCCATAAAAACTCAGCACATTGACAGCATCACCTACCAAATCGAAAACAAAGACCTAATTCATCAAAGTTCTGGGACAGTCTCTAAATGTACTAACCTTACCTTTTGGTTTCTGCAGTTCTGCCTCTAGCTAACTACTGTTCTTGTTAAATAACTGAAGTGTGTTGACCCAGAACATGGTATTTGTCATGACCCTGAGAAAGGTTTGGAGCTTCAATGGGATTCCAAAACACCAAATGTGGTCACCATCTAGCTACTAAAGACATTTTCTTGGCTTTTGGTTTTTCATGAGACAGGTTCTTACTATCAAGAAAGGGTCTCACTGTATAGCTCTGGAACTCACTATGAAGACTAGGTTGTCCACAAGCTTACTGAGATCCACCTGGTCTGCCTTCCAAGTGCTGATATTAAAAGTGTGCACCAACACTCCCTTCTTTAATAAAGACTTTCTACTTAGACCTGTGTCTGGTAGTCTTCTCTGGTGGACACCCACAACATTCTTTAGTCAATGTACGAGTGCAGGTGAACCCTCCAGTGGAGGAAATTGTGAGGTGGCAGGTGAACAGAAGCATGGATCTGTTGAGGCACAATTTCCTAGGTTGTTTCCTAGGATTTCACAAATCCGTAGTTTCACAATGGGACTGTGAGTGAACATAAATGGGCCTGTTGCATCCCACCCTTTCCTTTATTCATTATCTCTCCTTTTCCAGGACACTGAATGTCTTCTACAGTATCAATTCAGTGCATAGCTGAAGTCACTGTAGGTTTAGGACCCAAGGAACCAAGTGACCAGTCACCTCAGGACCATGCTCTTTGCAAATCCACTTTGCAAATGATCTATGATGGGAACTCAGGGTCAAGGCCTCTCCTGGACAGGTTCTCTGGTGTTTTGTAATAGGGATTTCTCTTGGAGATAAGCATGGCAGGCTACCATAGGGACAATGTTCAGGTTTTTGTTGCCAGGAGCTGGATTGCTGTGACCCATGGCCTTCTTCCAAACTAAGCCACCCATCCTAGAATTCCCATAAGCCACCCTTCATCTTTGCTAGGGGTGGACCAATTTCCAGAAAGTACACTGATGGAGTTCTGAAATAGAGAGCTGGAATAATCATAGCACTGGCTGAAGGCTGCTATGCTCTGGGTGTTTGTCCTTGAATGACTCCTACAGACTCTCTTAGGCTCTCTGTAGACGCTCCACATCTCTTTCAGAGAAATGGACTTTGACATAGATTGTATCTTCTTCCTGGGCAACAGCATCCTTCCTTGGGTGGGTAATGATCATGACAGAAGGAATGGGTTGACTGTGGCTCTCTGACACATGGATCCCATTCCTTAGGGTGAAACTTGAACCCACTGTCCTGTATTTAAGGATCTCTGAGGGCAGAGTTGCCTGAAGGTACTTATGTACAGTCTTTTGTTTTGTTTGTTTTGTATAGTTTTAAATCACTCAGGACCTCACATGTGCGAAGCAAGCAATACACCACTGAGCCATGGTGGTGTCATCTCTGAAAACAAATTCTTGCTTATAAGCACTTTTTATTAGAGCTATTTCAAAAAACATGTTACATCCATATCTGTCCACGTTAACCAACATTTCTCTTTTCTTCACACCTTGACAACTTCACACTTCTCTCCTAACTGCTTTGAAGAGTAGACTGAGCCCTGTTGGAGAAAACCAGCAAGGCATCCCCATGATTCACCTTACAGTCTACTTGATCTTTGGGGAGGGTTTCATCCTGGCTTCTGGGTTTTGGCCACTCCATGGAGCCCCCAACTTGTGAAGAGGGGAGGCTGCTGCCTCTGTCCAGAGTTCTGAATATTCAATTCCTAGGCTCCCTCTCTCGGATTGGCTTTCAGTGCACAGCCTTCATTCAGTGACCAGAACCAGCCTCCCTGGATCCTCTCCCTGGTAACAAGATCTCACTAGTCCCCCTTACCATGCTAACCCTGCCAGCATCACTGACAGTCCTTGGTGCTCTACAGGCTGCTTTCCCAGTGTTCTGTCCAAGCACAGTTCATGGTCCATCCGAAGCTCTCTGTATTGGTCTAATAGCACTGGCTGCTGCTGTGGACTGGTTCCATGAAAAGATTTCACCATAGTTCTGAAACCAGCACCCTCACCCATGTCTTAGGCATCATGACATCTTAAAAAATAATTCATCTTATATCAAACACAGCTGTCCTGTGTGTCATTCATTTTCCCCACTAATCTGTCCTAGGGGTGTTTGCTTCCAAGACAAATGCTGTAAAAGTTTCCTAGCATGAGCTTAGCTTCTGCATTGGAATTTGCAGGTGAAAAAACAATCCCAGCAATTAGCACATTGTGCCTTGGCTATATGCATCTTCTGGCCATTCTTAATGCACCATCTCCTTACCTTTCCAATTTGGTCTTTATTCCAGCAATTTCAGAGCTTGTTCCACAGTACGTACACATCACTGTCTCCTCACCCATCCCTTCAAAACTCTTTTTTTTTGTTTATCATTTCCATCAATAATAACAGACATTTGCAGTTTAAACAAGTAGAAGAAAAATTAGTAAGTAAAGATAGAAAGGGAGGGAGGAAAAAAGGAAGGAAGGAAGGAAGGAGGGAAGGAAGGAAGGAGGAAAGAAAGGAAGGAAGGAAGACAGAAATGACTGCAGCAGCATCTGTACACATGTACACCAGCAAACCAACTACCCAGTCAAACATCCAACAGTTCGAGGTCTTTCCAAGTCTCTAGAATGTACCTTGATTGAACTAAGCCCCAGGGTGTTTTAATGTGAGGGAATTGGTGTCCACCAAATGGATTATATTCTGAAGCCATGTGTCTAGGTTGAGCACTAGTTTGTGTGTGGGATTCTTTCTGGGTGGGATTAGCATTAGAATTGGTGAACTCAGCAAAGTAGATTGTCCTTTTCTGTGTCTGGGCATCAGCTAAGCCAATGAGAACCTGAGCCCATCAGCTACCTAGGACTCCAGCAGAGAGAAGGGGGAGGAGGGAGGAGGAGGAGGAGGGAGGGAGGGAGAGAGGGAGGGAGAGAGAGAGAGAGAGAGAGAGAGAGAGAGAGAGAGAGAGAGAGAGAGAGAGAGAGATTATTTCCAGCCTTATTTCATGGCTTCAATACATGTGCCTCACCATTTAGACAAGTGGAGATACTTGCCCTTTTTGCTTTACAAGAGTTTCTAGTGTAGCCCTGATTAACCTGGTACTTGTTCACTCTATAGACCAGGCTGGCCTTGGACTCAGTGATGCACCTGCCTCTGCCTCCTGAGTGCTGGAATTAAAAGGCATGTACCACCTTAATACCTGCCTGCTTTTTGCCTTTTATTTGTTTTAAGACAGGTTCTCATTTTGTAGCCAAGGCTATCTCAGAACTCATGTACCTCCAATCTCAGCCTCCTAAATGTTGGGTTAGCACCATTTCTTGGCTGCTACTTGTCATTTTAACCATACATTGAATGAGGAAATATTTAGAACCCTCGGTTAGGTCCTTCCATGTGTTCTGTTGGCAAATATTTATACAGACTTACTGTGTGCTGGGTGGGCTGGTAAGTTTGAAATGTCAAGTTTTCATAACCTAGAATTACCTGAGCTGGAAGTCTGAACTGAAGAATTACCTAGACCAGATTGGCTTGTGGGGCTTGTCTGGGGGGGGGGGGTTTTCTTGATTGTCGACTGAGGTGGGAAGACCCACCCAGAAAATGAGATGTTCCCTTTCATGTGCTGGCCCCAACTGTGTAAGAGTGAAGAAAGCTAACGGAGAGCAGAGACAAGCAAACAGCATGGCTGCACTCATTCTCTCTGCCTTTGACCAGATGTGGTGTGACCAGCTGTCTCACACTCCTACTGCTGTGACTCCCCGGCAATCATGAAGTGTCACCTACAACTGTGAGCCAAATAAACCCTTTCCTCCTCTGAGTCTCTCTTCATCAGGGTGTTTTAGACGCCTGGGTGGGCATTGTTTCAAGGAACAGGGATTCCTTGTACGGAACTACTGTGAACAAGACCTTGGCCTTTAGGAGTCTGGCCTTTTGGAACTGTGTCCATGTCCTATTAGGGTTTCTACTGGTATGACGAAACGCCATGACCAAAAACAAGTTTGGGAAGAAAGGGTTCATTTCAGCTTACAGCTTGCAATGTATCATCCAGGGAAGTTAGGGCAGTGAGGTAAAAAAACTTGCCAAAATACAAGCATTTTACGTAATTTGGAACAAAACTATTATGGACAAGGAAACACTTGTCCATATGCTCTCTCTTTCTTTCTTTCTTTCTTTCTTTCTTTCTTTCTTTCTTTCTTTCTTTCTTTCTTCCATCCTTTCTTTCTTTCTTTCTTTCTCTCTCTCTGTCTCTCTGTCTCTTTCTTCCTTTCTTTCTTTCTTTCTTTCTTTCTTTCTTTCTTTCTTTCTTTCTTTATTTATTTATTTCTTTCTTTCTTTCTTTCTGGTGAAGGACATTGAACTCAGGGTCTCACACATGCTAGACAAACACTCTACTGCTGAACTATAGCCCCAACCTGTAACTGTTTATTTACCAGGAAGGATTGAGCAAGACGGATTCTGACAAAGCTTGTTGGATTTAACAGCTCTCTTCTCATCAGTGTTAAGTAGAGAGAGAGCAGCTGCTCCATGGCAGCAAGGTCCTGGCAGCCCTACCTCCTCTGGGACCTCAGCTAGAGAAAGGGACAGAGCTGGCACTCTTTTCCAGAGAGTGCTGCTCTTGCTGTACTCCTGAGATCCATTTCATATATGGTTGGTAAGTTCTAGTGGGGGAACAATTACATTCTGATTACAAACTCTGATAGTTTGCTCTCTAAAGATAGGGACTCATGTCTCGCCCACGCTGGCCTGGAACCAGCTTTGTAGCCATGGATCTGAAACTTCTGATCCTTCTGCCTCCACCTCCCAAGTGCTGGGAATACAAGCCTATGTTGCTGGGCTAGCTTTGTGTGGTGGTGCTGGGGATGGAAGCCATGGCTGCAGACACTCTGGGAATGTGGACTATTGCTTGACTTCCAGTTCCAGCATTTCTGTATCTTTGGGGTCTGAGCTAAGTGGAAGAGGAACTCAGGAAAGGCTAGTTGATCAGCTTTAGTCAGCTTCACTAGGTACAAATGGGCTGCAAGCCAGCAATTCCCTGGAACTCTTGGTTATGCAGTGATCTGGCAAAGAGTCCTAAAGCCTGTTATTCTTGTCCTTGCAGCAGAGATTCGGAGATGAAGAGGAATGCAGGTTAGATTGTCTGTACTAGTCAAAGTGTGGGTCTGTCTTTTTTGTTGTTGTTGTTTGAGACAAGGCTCATCTATGTAGCCTTGGCTGGTCTAGAATTTGCCTAGTAGACCAGGTTGGCCTCAGAATCAGAGATCCACCTGTCTCTGCCTTGGAGTTCAGGGATTGAAGGTGTGTGCCCCATGCCCCACCTGTGGGTCTGTTTTGACTGCTCTTTCTGGTCCTGCAGCACCATGAGGCTTGCCACAATCCTTGTCTTTTGCTCTTTATTTGTGGGAGTCAGTGGTGATGGCTGGTATTCGTTCTTCAAGGAAGCCATACAAGGTAAGAATTTGGAGATGATGGGCACATTTAACAGTGCCAGAGATGCCCTCTGAGCAGAGGCCACATACCTGTAGGGTGCAGACACACCTTTAAAAACTACAAATGAGTCAGGGCAGGGGTGTGGCTTTCTGTGGCTTCCCCTTTCTACACTGGTCACTTGGCACCCTCTGAGGATCTTCAGACACAGTTGACAAGGTCCAGCCTGTATTGCTGATGCTGATCTGGAGGGATCAGAATTTCCAGAGAGTGTGCTCCACAGAGGGAATTCACAGACAGCAAATTTCCCAGTCTCAGAGTGTTAGTGGACACTCAGTGTGTCTCCAGAGGCACATGAACTTAGCAAATATGCACATGACTACAGATAGTACTTTCTACAAAATTCCCATCCTATTCTAGACAAACAGCCAAGAGCAAGCATGCAGAATTCGTGGAAATTCAGCATTGCCATGTCACGTATTTCGATACCACAGTCTACTTATAGTCTATACTGGTCACCCCACCACCATGTGTTCCCCTCAAACAGAAGCCAAAATACAGCCTCTTCCCTGTGTTGCTTATGAGGGATTTTGTCACCGGGGTGAGCAAAGTCGTGTTTTCCTAGTGGCCGTAGTTAAAGTGCTTTATCCTTCTCTTCTCACTTGCACAAACTGTCCCAACATCTTCACCTGGGATGTCATTGTCCCTTGTTTGTGCTCCTACTTGACAGCTCCCTCTTTTCTTTGTGCAGAGCACACACAGCTCCATATAAGTCATGGCCCAGGACATAGAAACTGTCAATCAGTCCCCCCCCCAATCTAATCCTTGGAGAAGTGCCCACCTTATGGTCACCAGGGAAGCCCTCCCTGGGGACATACACTCACCTACATGGACCATTTCAAAGGATTATGCTGTCAAGGGTGGAAATGTGAAAAGCCACGGGCTTGCATTCCTCTACCTCTGCAATGACCCCAGGTTCACCTTTGTTTCCTTCCTTTGTAGGGACTTGGGACTTGTGGAGAGCCCATCGGGACAATCTAGAAGCCAATTACCAAAATTCAGACAGATACTTCTATGCTCGGGGCAACTTTGAGGCCCAACAAAGAGGAGCTGGGGGCGTCTGGGCTGCTAAAATAATCAGGTGATGGTCCTGCCACGTCACGCCTCTCTCACTATTCCTGACTGTGGCCTCTCCTACTCTCTGTGCTTACAGGGTCTGGGTGGTCTGGAGAGGAAGAAAGGAAGAGAAAGGATGGAGAGTGGGGATGGATCCACACACAAAGAAAAAGTGAAACCCAAGAAGGGCTCTCAAATGCATCTTGTCACAGGGTGTGGAAAGGACAAGCAGGCTGAGGTCCTTGCCCAAGAGGTTGATATTTCCTCTTCCCTGTGCCTAAGTTTTTACTCCTCCAGTATTTTCTGGGTCATTTTCTGGTAGGAGAGGAGGAGAAAGCTTGGAGGTGGGGCTATCTCACTCTGGGATTCATCTCTTGTCTCCCTTCCTTCGATTTCAGCACCAGCAGGAAATACTTTCAGGGTCTCCTAAACCGATATTATTTTGGAATGAAGGACCATGGATTGGAAAGCCTGGAATCTACCCGGAAAGCCGAGGAATGGAGTCGAAGTGGCAAAAACCCTAATCACTTCAGACCCCAGGGCCTGCCTGAGAAGTTCTGAGCCTGCTACACAGGCTGCACTGAGGAGACTAGGCTGTGAGCCGCATCCCTCTCCCCTTGACAGGATGTCACCGGTGTCCACAGGAATCACAGAGAAGCTAGAGATGCCCACCAAATACTTGTGGATGGAATTTGTTGATGGAAATGTGGAACTGTCAGAAATAACTTTCTGGGAAGAATTGCTATGTATCACACAGAAGGTAAGTAGAGGAGGAGCTGTGACCACCAGGAAGTAGCCTGAAACCATGCAGGCCCCTCACCCCACCCCACCAAATCTGCTCTAGCCTTTAGCCACACCAGCTTCCCCTGACAAGCAGGCCTGAGGTAGTAGAGTGTTGCCAGCCATGTCAGCCGCCTCCACAAGTGAAATTTACTCTGAGATGTGCCCTGGTCAGCTGTCCATCAATTCCTCCTTGATATAGATCAGATGTGTTTCCCTATTCCCAACATCTTCTGGTCATACCAGGGCCTCGATGTTGTGCTATTGTTGTTAGCAGGCTTTTCTGTGTAGTGATGTCACTTTGTTTATCTATCATGTCATGGTCTCACGCAAGGCTTTCTCACCTATGTCCCCTTTTCATAGAGAGAAGAACATCACTCTGAGAAAGCCTTATCCTAACCTTAGGAATCCTAACCTAGACACTGCACTGGGGACCAGGGATATAGCTCAGTTGACAGAGTGTTTGCTTAGCATTCATGAACCCTTAGGGGATCCTTAGAACTGTGTAAACCTGGTGATGGAGCACATTTATATTCCTTGCACTGGGGAAGTAGGGGCTGTCAGACCAGGTTCAAGACCAGTGCTGGCTATATAGTGAGTTGAGGCTAGCCTGGGATAAATGAGACCCTGTGTCACAATAAAATACACACACACACACACACACACACACACGCACACGCACACGCACACGCACACGCACATGCACAGATATGGATACATATGAATACATACCCCTCACATTAAAATAATAGCATTGTAATTTCTAAGGTACTGGGGGTATAGATCAGTTGGTAGTTTACCAATATGTATGAAACCCTGGGTTCTATTCCCAGCACTGAATAAATTGGATTTAGTGTCTCTTACAAGGTGCAGGCAAGAGGATCAGAAGTTCAGAGTCATCCTTGGATACATAGGGAGTTGTAGATTAGCCTTTGATAATCCAGACAATACTTCAAAAACAAAAACATTACAGGTAAATGGATGTAGCTATAAATAATCATCCCAAGGGGGCTAACCTGGCTCAGAAAGGCAAACATCACATGCTTTATCTCTTTTGTGGATGTTATCTCTGAATTTGTGTTTCAGTTAGAATTCTCACAGAGGGGAGGGATCAGGAAGGCACAACAGGTGGGGATAGTTTTCAAGGGGGAGGGGGCAGTCAGCTTTCTCTGAGGGTGTGAACCATGGTAGGTGGAAGAACACACATCCCAGATTTGGAGGACACAAACGGGACTTGGTGACTTTAAAAAGAGAGAGAGCTTGGAGATGGGTGCACAGGGAGGTGGGAGGTGGATCTGGGAGAAGCTGGGGGGTGAATATGGTCAAATAAATTCTGTGAAATTCTCAAAGATTTCATAAAAATATTACTTTAAAAAGAAGAAGAGAAAGAGAGAAGAGGAGCAGGTTGGATGGATGAGCAGGTGAAGATTCCTGGCACACAAGTCTCACAGCCTGAGTTCAATCCCCAGAGCCCATGTACAGGTGGAAGAGGAGAACGGACCCCACTAGATACCCTTGGATCTCCACAGCTGTGTGGTGGTGTGTGCCACACATACACTGGCCACCAATAAAAAATGCTGGGGCCTTGAGAGATGGCTCAGTGCTTAAGAATGTAGTGTGCTGCTCTTCCTCAAGACCTGAGTTTGGTTCCCAGCACCACATTGGGAGGCTCAGAACACCTGTGATTCCAGCTCCAGAGGATCTGGCTTCCTCTCTGACCTCAGTGGGAAGCTGCATTCATGTGTGCTCCCACATCCATGTAATTAAAAATAAAATAATAACAAAGGAGAAAATGAACCTGTTTCTGGCATTAGTGAGGCACAATTTTAAGTGTGTCTCTAAGGAAGTTTCCAGAGAAGAGGGAAAGGTCCTCCCTAAATGTGATTGACACCATGGCATGATCTCAGATGGGCACACATAAAAATAAAGAATGAAATTAATCTAGTTTAAGTAAATAAAGCTTAGTGTGTTTTTGTTGCTGTATATAATATTATCCCCAGGAACTTTATAAAATGTAGAAGTGTATTTAGCTCATGATGCTACAGGCTGGGAAGTCCAAGGATGGAATCTGATCCCTGGTGAGGGTCTTGTATCTCATCCCCTCTGAGAACACCACACTGAGAGACAGATCAGGTCTGGTAGCTCAGGTCCCTTCCTCTTCTCACAAAGACATTAAAGCCATCATGGGGTCCCATCTTTATGACCTTTTCTGATCCCTACTTACCTCTAAACCTCCAAAACCCACTGCCGGCTGAACCTGGGGATGAAATTTCTAACATGTGGACTTGTAGGGGAGACATCCACATCACAGAGGCTTTTGTCTCTGTCGGGATTCTGTCAGGAAAGAACCCAGTCAGACCAGGTGGCAACAGCAGTGTTCCTCAAGGGGTGACAAGGTGCCGACAGTGTAGAGAAATGAGGCCAGGCAGCCCATTTATTAAAGCAGAAATTACTGTGGGTGGGTTGTCAGTATCTCATCAAAACCCTAAAGACAGGTGGTCCCTGTACGCAATGTGGCAGACAGGGAAGAGCGAAGGGGAATGCACACAGGTAAAGGCAGAAATTTTTGCAGAAAGGCATTAATGATGTGAGTTAGGACCTTTGGATGAGGGATAAGCTGGGGTTTGGTGACCCCTCTTTGAAGGAGCTATGTGAACAAATCATTAAATCTTGCTCTCTTCCCTCCCCCCACCTCCTGCCAGGGCTCCCCACTGGCCAAACTAAACTGGAAGGGACACAGAACAGAGTCAGGGCATCCGTGCAGGCCAGCCGCCTAGAGCAGAACGCAGAGGGAATAAGGGCAGAGAGTCTCCAGGGAAGTGAAGGGGAGGTACCTCAGGTTGGGGCAGATTTCCCAGTCAGAGTGCTCTGCCTAGCTAACAGCAGCCAAGTGTTGCTGAAAGAGTGAAACAGTGACCCGAGGGGTGCCATCCAAATCCCCTCTCCCCGATCTCAAAGTCCATGTCTGAAAAAGTCCTAATGCTACAGGCACTGGGAGAGCAAGGTGTGTGTGTGTGTGTGTGTGTGTGTGTGTGTGTGTGCGCGCGCGCGTGCGCGTAAGCTCGTTCATGCGTGTGTGTAAAAGCATGCCTGGCAAAGTTAGATGAGCAGATTGGAACTTAGTTCTCTTTTTCCCCTCCCTTTTTATTATTTCTTTGAGAATTTCCAATAAAGTACTTTATCACTTTCACCCTCTTCCTGGTTAGCCTTTTGTCAACTAGACACAAGCTAGAGGTACCAGGGAAGAGAAGCCTCGATCGAGAAATCTCTCTCTCTCTCTCTCTCTCTCTCTCTCTCTCTCTCTCTCTCTCTCTCTCTCTCTCTCTCTTCTCTCAAAGCAGGTTCTCACTATGTAGCCCTGGTTGGCATGGGACTGGCTATGTAGACTAAGTTGTCCCCAAACTCACAAATATTCTCTGGAATGCTGGAACTAAAGGTGTGGGTCATCTTGCCCTGCCTTGTTGGGCATTTTCCTGATAAGTGATTGGTGTGGGAGGTCCTAGGCCACTGGGACAGTGCTGCCCTTTGGCAGTTGGTACTGGGTTGTATAAGAAAATGGGGCAGGGCAGGGCAGTGGTGCTGCATACACTTAATCCCAGCACTCTGGAGGCAGAGGCAGGCAGATCTCTGAGTTCAAGGCCAATGTGGTCTACAGAGTGAGTTCCAGGACAGCCAGGTCTACACAGAGAAGCCCAGTCTCAAAAAACAAAAACAAAAGACAAACAAAAAAAACAAACCAAAGAGAATGGGGCTGAGCAAGCCATGGAGAATAAGAGGGTAAGCAGCATCCCTCCATGGCCTCTGATTCCAGGTTACTGCCTTGAGTTCCTGCCTTGGTTTCCCCTGATGATGGACTGTATGTGACCCACAAGCCATGTAAACTCTTTCCACCACAAGTTACTTTTGGTCATTGCCTTAGTAACTTTTCTATTGTTGTGACAAAACATCGTGATCAAGACAACTTAGAGAAGAAAGCATTTAATTGGGGGCTGGATTACAGTTCAGAAGGTGAGTCCACCATGGCAGGGAGCATGGCAGCAGGCTGACAGGCATGGTGCTGGAGCAGTAGCCGAGACTTACATGTTAAGATAACAACCACGAGAAGCAGAGAGAGAGACAGACAGAGACAGAGACAGAGACAGAGACAGAGAGGGAGGGAGAGAGAGAGGGAGAGAGAGATAGAGACAGAGACAGAGAGACACAGAGAGAGACAGAGAGAAAGACAGAGAGACAGAGAGACAGAGAGACAGAGAGACAGAGAGAGAGAGAGCATTCACTGGCAGTGGTGTGTGGGCTTTTAAAATCTCAAATCCCAACCCTAGTGACACACCTCTTTCAACGAAGCCACATCTCCTAACACTCCCCAAACAGTTCTAGCAACTGTGGACCAAGCATTCAAATGTTTGAGCCTATGGGACCGTTTTCATTCCAGCCACCCCAGTCACGGCGTTTATTACAGCAATAGAAGACATGATAGTTCTCTCCCCACTCCTCCCAGGTCTACCCTGCCTTCTCTACCCACCCACCTTTGTGTTCTCATAGATTTTTTAATCTACCAATCTAATTTTTCTGCTCATATACCCTTGGGTGTGTGGCCTTTCACCACAGCATGGCTAACTTGCTAGGCCTGAACCCTTAAAGAAAACCCACTCTCCCTCTCCCAGCAGCTATCAATTGTCAATAGTTCCTTGGCTAGGGCCGGGACTTTGTGCCCATCTCCCTTCTCCATGCTGGGATGCGGTCTGGCCTGAGCTTGTGCAGATGCTGTGCACTGTCATGATTGCTGTGCTATGAGTCTACATGTGTGAGCAGGGGCTGTGTCTGGAAAACAACTTCCCTGTAGTCATGTCTGCCTCTTGCAGTCCTTCTCTCTCCTCTTCTGCAGTGGTCTGTGAGCCCTGGGGGAAGAGGATGTGGTACAGATGTCCCAAGTGCAAAGGAACATAGTCGGAAAACTGACACATGCTGCCTAAACACAGCCAGTTTAGAGTGCTGGTTTAGGAGGCTTCACCACAAACTGCCTTTGTTTTCCCAACCCTGGTTTGACTGTGAAGGTAAAATTCTCCTCTCTGTCCTTAGCACTGAGTCACTGTTGGCCATTGGAAGTCCCTGCAGTCCTGTTTCAACTGCAGTGACAGGTCTGCTTTAAGGTGACCTTCCACATTACAGGCTAGTTGGCTGTTGGGACACTTGGAGGAGTGAAGACCAGAGGGTCTTCCCATGCAAGTGACTTGGAGGTGTCTTTCCACCTTGGCTCCCACCCTCAGGACTTGGGGGAGGGGAATGCTGTAGGGAGGGAGTATCACCAGGGCCTCGGCAGAGTCTGACGTACTCCTAATCACGCTAACATTCTCTGTTGACCTGGGGGTCTCTGCAGAAATGGTGTGCGTGGCTGCTCCTGAGAGGAATTTCACCTCCTCATGAGCCCCCTCAGCAGTGGAGGTTATTACCAGAAAGAGGAGCAGCTGCACCCACTGCTCCCTGAGGAAGGGTTTGCCTACCTTCACCTAGCCTAAGTTTCCAACCCGAGTGACCAAGTGGCAGAGAGAAATAGAACATCACCCTATCTGTCTGGCACACCAATACCCTTCAAACTCTGATGATATGGGCCATTCCATCCTTCCAAAATACCAAGATGAGGAGCAAGCACCAGGGTGTTCAGGGGTTTCCCCTGGGACCCCCTCACCACACTCCTGTCTGCCAGGCAGGGTGTGGGGTCAGCTGGCAGGCTGTATCACCTGCTATGAAACTTGCTGAGGACTCAGGAGGCTTGTCCTTTTCTTCTGGGCACCTGAACCCACATGAAGAGATCTAACTCTGCAACTACTTTTTTTCCTCACAGAAGAGCAACTCTAGTCCTGTTGGCTACTCAAAGTCCCTGCAGTCCTGGTTCAACTCTAACGGCAGGTCAGCTCTAAGGCCCCCTCAAGCAGTGTGGGTTAGCTGTCCTGTCCACTCCCTGAGTTCTCTCCACATGCACAAGAGCAGGAGTGAGAGGTGAAGGAGAGGTTGGGACTGAGAGCCTGCGCTCTGCCTCCTCCCAGACTTTGGGGGCTCTGAGGTCGGGCTCAGTTTATTGCACAAATTCTCCAGGGTGTGGAACAATCAGAGCCTCTTCATCCTCTCAGGTGCAGGCAACAGGAGAAAGGGGTTCATCAGCAAAATTTCAAACCCAGCTGCCAAAGAAGGCATTGTGCAATTCTCGACTTTTCCAGGTCTACATTTTGAAATTTCTGGTTATGGGAAAGAAAATCCAGGTTCACACTCTGAGAACATGTATTTAGACCCAAGTTCCTTGTTGGTGGAGTCCTTGCAAACTTGCAGGCAATAGTCCAATGCTATGGAGTAATCTACGGGAAACGCAGGTTGGGTCCATTTACAGTAAGTTAGTGTTGGGTCTGATGTGGGTTGTTCCTGCATGTGCTGGAGAGATGCAATGCACTGTGGATCAATCTGTGTTTATTCAATGTGGGCTAGACTCAGAACCATCCAAACTGGCATGCTTCTCTCAAACATTTAGAGTCCTCTAAAATCCTCTTCCAGTTTAAGTAAATAAGCTTGCAGAATGCACAGATGAGTGCATTTTTATATTTATTCATCACCTGCTTAAGGAACCAAGAGAAATGTCTGGATGATAGCGAGACAAACAGACAGTGGTCTTCTCGCGAGATCCCATTCCATGGAGACACATTAGGAATGAACAAGGGGCAACTTTGTGTGATAATAAAATGAACAATAAAGAAAAACATCCCTGGACACACCTATCACACCCCATTCCCCAGGCTCAGGGCTCTTCTTGGAATAGGGGCAGAAAGAATGTAAGAGGTAGAGGTGGTGGATGACTTTAAGGACAGAGTGTTTTCCAGACACAGGTGAACTCACAGGGATTGTGACAGCATGAACAAGACCTGTGCAAGCTCAAAGCAGACGAAATCTCAGCTTGGAGGGGGTGAGGTGGACACAAAATCCCACCCCTAGCTGAGAAGTTATTGGCATTGGATAGCTGGTAGGAGAGGAAGAGTCAACTTTCTTTAATGGTATGACCCTTGTTGACCAACCTCTAGGGCAGACCCCATCGCCAAGACTAGTTGGCTCATACAAACTGGACTTGATGAAGGGAAAAAAAGAAGAAAACTTTAAGTTGGGTGGGTAGGGAGGTGAGAGTGGAGTTGGAGATCAGGAGTGAATACCATCAAAATTCATTGGATAAAATCCTTAAAGAACTAGTTAAATTATTATTAATAAAGAAAAAGTTCATATGAAAAGCTCTTCTTCATGTCTAGGAAAGAATTCTCTTGTTTTCTAATATTTCTATCAAAGAAGAGGGCAGGGACTGGAGAGATGGTTCAGCAGTTAATTGAATCTGGGTTCATTCCCAGCTCTCACATATTGGCTCACAACCATCTCTAACACGAGTTCCAGGGGAACTGACATGCTCTTCTGACCTTCACAGGCACCAGGCATGTATGTGGTGCATGCACATACATCCAGGAAAAATACACATAAAGTAAAACCAAAGTAAAAGAGGAGGAGAAGGGTGGATTGAAAGAGTGGACATGTGGGAAGTGAATTTTGAATGGAGAATGGCTGAGGAGGTCAGTACATAATCACTGGCAACAAATGTCTATCCCAAGGAGTCAGGACAGAAGACTGGCTGCTTTTATGTGCAGTCTTCTGTGAAGCACCTCCCCAAGCAGGTCCACAACCAGGGCGTGTGGTGTGGGAGGTTGTAGCTGCTGCTCACTGCCTACTGTTAGAACAATGTGAGCCAAGCCAGCCGGACCTCAGGCACTAAAGAATCCCTTTCCCAAGGGATGGAAGTCGTGTAAGGAGTAGCCAAATGTGGCTTGGCAGTGCCTTGGCTAAGGACCAAGAGACTAAAGAGACATCATTTGACAGCTTTTCCCATTACAGCTGTCATGTCATAGTGCCCAAAACAACTAAAACAAAGGACAAACCTAGAAAGAGGCTTCATTCCCAACAGCTCTAATCTAGGACGATTCTCAAACATGGTGCCCACCCTGGCCTGACCTGCTTCATCCTGCACCACTTTTACCCACATCCTCCACCACCATACCGCCCCCTGGTTTGTAGTCCAACAAAAAGCTCTTCCCTTCCATTCTCTTCGGCTGTTATTCCTTCTTCCTGGCTATTAGTCACCATCTTCCAGCTTACACGGTTTGTCTACATCAACTTGTTTCTCCATTGAAATATTAACATTCCTCTTCTGGTAAGAAACAATTTCAGGCAAAAAACCCGAGCTATTTCTTTCTGGGTGGGTCTTTTGGCCTTACTGCTGTCCTCAGGCTTCCAGCCCCGGGTCCCTTAGAACAGAGGAACAAATGTGATATCCACCATCTTGTAGCTATCTATATCCCTTCCTTCTCCAGGGAAGTCAGCGTATTTAATTTTTTCTGTTGAATAAAGGGGTGGGGATACAAAATGAATTGTAGTTCCCTGATTGCCTGAATGGATTTTCTTTACAAGACAAATGCATGTAGCAAAACCTAGTGTTGCTTTTCTAGCTCCAAAAGCTGTTTCCTGGTACTACCTCCCAGCATTCCTCTGTTGTGCTCTGCTACTTTCTGCCTGAACCCACTGTTAGCATAATTTCACAGCCAGTGGGCCTTCCTCATGCATGCTTATGGTGGGTTATTTCTTCACAACTTTGAAGCAAATTCCTGTACAACTGTTTCATGTTCCTGGTTTATCACAGTATCTGAATTTAATCTGTTCTCTTATCTTCCATACCAACTGTTCATGAATAAATACACTTGAGTCTGGAAAAGTCTTTTCCAGTGTTGAGTTTACCCATGTGGATGATAAATGTCAGTTTCCACCTTCCTTTCTCCTGTTTCCTAGGCCCAGCAAATTCTGAATTATGCTTTGAAAGGACTTTAGCTCAGCCTTTGGAGTTGCCGTGCACCTCCATGATTCATTATATATTCAGATTTCTTTTTCCAACATTAATTTCCCTCTCTTAGAAATTGGCACTACATGATTGGATGGAAAGTACTCATTGTGATTATTCCCAGTTAGGATGGGGAAGACTCTGAAAGCCCAACTTGCCACATTCCTGAAAATGGCCAGATTGTGCAATCTGGGAAAAGCAGACCTGTGTGTGAAGAGAAATCTTTATGTTCTGAAAGATAAATTACGGCCAAGTGGGATTATGCAAGATGAAACAGGGGATTGCTCCACTAACTGAGTGACAGTATATATAGATAACCCCAGCCACATCTCCTCAACAAGTGACACAAACCACTCACCAGAGGTCTCAGCAGGAACCGACAGCCCAGGGTGAGTTGTCAGAACTTTCCAACATTTGCTCTTTGCAGATTCTTTTCCCCGCCAGCATTCACTTGTTGTGTTTTCCTCCTCTGTCTCTTTCCTGAATCTACCGGATGGATTAGAATTCACTGGAGGCGATATTTTTATCATGGAGATTTGTTGTATGCTTCTGTGTGAATTCAGGGGAGGGTGGAGTCAGCCCTCTACAGATAGACTGCAGAGGTCTATGATGGCTATAAAGCCCCTACACGCCTCTCTGGAAACTTCCTATACAGTTGGGTTTTGGCTGGCAAGATTGGAATGCAATGTGCTTTATGCTAATGGTCCCTTTGCAAACTCTCAGTCAGTAGGAGTCTAATGAAACCTGGAAATGGGGAGCTAGATAGCTCCCTGGAATCCACTTATATCATCCACCTCTACACGTGTGTGGGTTTATGTATAAAATCCAGAGGGATTGGTTACTGGCATGAAAGGACAGCTCAACATTACAGAAGCATCCGCCACCCAAAGAAATGGCATATTCATCCTTGTGTTTTCCCGGCCCTACAGCAGGATGAAGCCATCCATTGCCATCATTTTTTGCTTCTTGGTGCTGGGAATTGACAGCCAAAGATGGTTCCAGTTCATGAAAGAGGCTGGTCAAGGTAAGGGCAAAGGATGGGGACAGGCGGTTGTATTTGTGACTTCCAAGTATTTACCAGAGCAGGGACCACCACGTTAAGGGAATAACGTGCTTGTGAAGTCTCCATGAGTAGACAAGCTGCGTTGCTCTTCCCATGTAGTTCTGAACTCTTCTGGTCAGTGTTTACCTTTTTCTGTGAGGATCCCAAGCCTGAGATCACGTAATGTTTGTACAGCAGCTTTCCCACAGGAGTGCAGGAACAATCTGTATTTGAAAGGTGCAGATTTGCCAACAGAAGAGGGGATCTGCTGCCCCCTTGTGGCAGTTCACGTCTATGTCTGGTGACTGTGAATTGAAGTACATCCCAAGGGTAGTGTTAGTGTTCTAGGCCAGGCACAGGAGAACCAGTGCAGTCCCCAGTCCACAGTGACAGCAGCCAAGGCTAATTGAACTTTTCACATAATGAAAAGGCATTGTTCAATATGTGTGGAAATGAATTAGTTTTTAAATTCATCTTGTGGTGTAGTGCCACATCTATCTTTTAAGGAAACCGAGGCACAAAAAGCATAACAAGCTATCTAACAACAACAAAAACCTCTGGAAGAACAGAGGTTAGCCCAGGTTGGCCCGCTCCTCATAATCCACGACACAGCTCCCCGGACAGAGAGAGGACTTCATGAGCACACACTCACTGTTGACCTGAGAAGCAGCAGGTCATGGGTTGAGGAAGGCAGCTGCCTGTGAAGGACACTCCAGATCCTCTGCCACCCACAGAAGACAGTGACTTGCTTACCTGGAATATAGGTCTTCTGGGGCTGAGACATGTTCAAGAAACTGTCACCAAGGGAAATACATCCCATCAGCCACAGCACAATAAAAATTAAATGAACCTAGATATTGGGCTTTCCCTTTTCTCCTAACTTGTCACTTTTGAAGATATTTCCCATTTAATGTTAGCTGGATCTGTCCTTCAGTGCACAGCTCACCACAGCTGCCCTTAGTTTACACCTTTTGCTGTTTGTGGT
The DNA here is from genome assembly GCF_949786415.1 of Peromyscus eremicus. Lineage (NCBI taxonomy): Eukaryota > Metazoa > Chordata > Mammalia > Rodentia > Cricetidae > Peromyscus > Peromyscus eremicus. Next base: position 151,227,968 of record NC_081416.1, read on the forward strand.
ACCTTCCTGAGAAGCAGAGAAATGAGATGATAAATTGAGCATCTTCCATGAACATCCCACGTGCATTTTCTCAGGTTTTCTGCATAACCATCAAGGTGGCTAATACTCTTCCCTGTTCTTGGAGACGATGTAGATGTTTCAAACCTAGTGTGCCCTTTGCCACCTAGAGTCTCTGATCATCCAGCTTGTTTCTGCCTGTATCAGAGAACTCACTGTTGTCTCCGCTGATGGAGAGCTGAGAACACCTCAGGTTGCAATAGATCCTGGACATTCCGTGGAGTCAGAGCAGAACTGCACTCACTCTGCCCGGAGAGCAGTTTCTCCCATGGCCTGTGCTAGGAGAGATCTGTGGCTGCAGTGGTGATTGTAGCACTTGGGAGGCTGAGGCAGAAGGATTGTGAGTTTCAGGCTGGCCAGGGTTATATAGAGATGCATGCTGTCTCTAAAGGAAGAGAGCATAAGAGAAAGGAAAGAAATGGAAGAAGAAGAGAGGGGAGCAGAGGAAGAGAAGAGGCCTCATGTCTCACACCATAGACAGACGTTTCCCTGGGCCATTTCAGAAAGAGCTTCATTATCACATGATAAAACATCCCCTAGAGAGCATCTCTCCTCTATATGCTTTTGGAGCAGCCAAAGACTAAAATCAACAGAGTTAAGACAGGAATCCCTCAGAATAAAACTCATCCCAAAAGTACTTCTCTTTGCAAGGCATGGGGAAGTAAGAACTATTCTTTTCAAGCCAGCAACATTTCTGTGGCTTGTGAAAGGCCAAAGTCATTGGGATGAGTTGGACGGAAGTTTTAACTCTCTCTTTTGCCTAAATGCAATCTTCCTCCTCATTCTCCTAACTCTCCAGGGACTAGAGACATGTGGCGGGCTTACTCTGACATGAGAGAGGCCAACTGGAAAAACTCAGACAAATACTTCCATGCTAGAGGGAACTATGATGCTGCCCAAAGGGGACCAGGAGGAGCCTGGGCTGCTAAAGTGATCAGGTAACAGAGGTCTCGGTGAGCAGAGCTTGACTGCTCTGGACAGTCAGGAGGGTCTCTCCTCGGCATCCTGTGCACACTGCCCATTAACCGTCCTCTTTTCTGTGCATAGTACTGGGAGTGGTTGGCAATGATGCATGATACCCCACTCTCTCTCCCCTGGTGCTGCTCATCCAGCATGAGGGTGACTTCCTGGGCTGAGCAGGTGTTTATTCAGGCAGAATCAGTACCATCCTCTCCTTCCCTGGTGTTCCTGGGCTCCTCTTATAGCCATCTCTTGAAGAAGGGAGTCCAGAGGGTGGGGCCATTGCCATCAGCTTGGTTATGGGTCTTCTTCTTGTCTGTCTTGATTGCAGTGATGCCAGAGAGGGTATTCAGAGGTTCACAGGACGTGGAGCAGAGGACTCAAGAGCTGACCAGTTTGCCAACAAGTGGGGTCGGAGTGGTAAAGACCCCAACTACTTCCGACCTCCTGGCCTGCCTAGGAAATACTGAGTTTTCTCTTCATGTTGTTCCCAGCCATGCAGACTCCAAGAAAGAGGCAATTACTGACTTGAATTAGTTCCTAAACTCTGGATCCCTAAGCACCCCAAAATGTTGAATAAATACTTGTGAAATGTAACTTGTTACTGTCATTTGAAAGAGCACAGGGCAGTCATATTGAGGATTGTAGGCCATGGGAATGACCAAGAAACACCACTGTTTTGTTTTTTAAAGAAAGATATGAAAAGGTAGGAGTTGGAGTATAACTCTATATGTCCATACATGGACCAAAACATGTATTATGTATCCCCTCAAACACAGGCAGATAGCAAGAAAGCGCTCTGTACTGTTTTGGTTATGAAGTTAAAAACTAGATAAAAACCAACACATTCTGGGCTGAGGACATAGCCTAATAACAGAGTGATTGCCTAGCATGCATGAGGCCCTTCCTTCCAATGTCCTTCCTATAAAATAATCAATAAATTCTTGCTTAGCAAAATATAACTCACAAAGACTGAAGATAAAATCAAAGCCATCCTGTAATTGTTTTAAGAGATTGATGCTTCACAAAGAAAGCCTCAGATCTAGATGTTTCTATAGACAATGTTAACCCCCCAAAAAGGCAAGTCACTCCCATTTTGTAAAATTAATTCTGGAAAGAAGACACATTCTGTAATATGTCTCTGGGATAGAAAAGCTTTGGCATCTCCCTCCCCACAACTTTCAAGAAATTATCAAAAAACAAAAGTATGCTGACCTATGATGGACTGACTCCAGCCGTGACCAGCTCCAGGCTCGAGGTATAGCCTGGGGCTGCTCCCTTTACACAATCCCTGAAGATTCTCCAATCTTGGAAATTGGGGCTCAGATATTTAAGATCCCATAAATCTGTGCAGTTGTGTGTCAGTCAAAAGTATTAAAACACCAGAAAAAGATAAAACAGTGGATATAACTGTCTCTTAAACACATGACTCCTACCCTAAGACCCATGGAGGACTGCCTCAGTGATGGAGGACTGCCTCAGTTGCCCCATGGGGGCATTTAGAGACCCTCTCTCTGAAGCACATGCACCACACTTATGTACTCCCAAGTGCCCTGGTCCTCACAGATGTCTTCTCGTGGCAAGCACTGGGGAAGCTTCAGGAAGTTCCCCAGCCTAGTTTATGGTCTCTGGGGCTGAGATACAAGGACAGCTGTCTAGATGCCCTGCACTTCCTCAATGAGCTAACAGTTATTATTGTAACTACACCTGGTGCAGACTCCATGCAGTTGAAAAGAGGTAGTCCATCCAAACTTATCCAGGAATGTTCCCAGAGCCACTATGGACCACGAGAAAAGTGGAAGGTGACTGGTGGGTAAACACAAGGTGGCCATTGGTAGAGGGGAGGACTCCTCAGTGGATAAAAGGTGAAGCATCAAGACAGACTACGACGGGAATGTGCCTTGGCAGCCTCTGCCCCACGAGAGAGCAACCACAGAAGGCCACGTGATGCCCAGTCCACTCCGTGAAATGTCAGGAGGAGCAAATCCAGGGACAAATTCTTGATTGCCAGAGTCTGGGTACTTGCTGGTATGGTATCTCCTGTGGGGCACTGAGAAGGTTCTGGAACTGGGCAAAGAGGCTGAACAAAACCGAATGAAACCAAGGCTGCAGGGTGGTACACTCCCACGTGGTTGAAGTGGTAAATGTTGTGTTATATGTCAATTAGCAAAAACCCCAGCTGGGGGATGCAGTGTGGGGACAAGCTTAGGAGCCGGGGAATAAGATGACTGTTACCATAATTTTCTGGAAATCCAAAGACATGACTGATTGTAGTTTGAGGTTGTCATGGCTACTGCCCAGAACTATTGAGGATGCCATTTCATTCTCAGGGGTTTTAAACTTTCTTCTTGAATTTTGTTACAAAAGTCACTCTTTCGAGGACACATTTCGACAAGGGTTTAGTTACTTTTTTTTTTTCTTTCTTTTCCTTTTTTCTTTTTTCCCAGTTAGAGGACTGGGGACGGAACTCAGTGTGGTGGTCTGAATGAGAATGGTCCCCATAGGCTCACCCATTTGAATGTTTGGTCCCTGTCTTAGTCAGGGTTTCTATTGCTGTGAAGAGACACCGTGATCACGGCAACTCTTATAAAGGAAAACATTTAATTAAGGTGATGACTTACAGTGCAGCGGTTCAGTCCATTATCATCATGGTGAGGAGCACGGCGGTGTGCGGGCAGACGTGGTGGCTACATTTTGATCAGAAGGCAACAGGAAGTGGCCTGAATGTCACACTGAGGGAAGCTTAAGCAAAGGAGACCTCAAAGCCCACCCCCACAGTGACACACTTCCTCCAACAAGGCCACACCTACTTCAACAAGGCCACACCTCCCAAGAGCGCCACTCTCTATGAGCTTATGGGGGCCAATTACATTCAAACTACCACAGCCTTCAATTAGTAGAACTGTTTGGAGAAGTGGCCTTGTTAGAGTAGGTGTGACGTTGTTAGAAGAAGTGTGTCACTGAGGGTGCGCTTTGAAGTTTCCAAAGCTCCAACAGGCTCAGTCTCACCCTCTCTGCCCGCTGTCTGCGGATCAGGATGTCAGCTTTCAGCTACTCCCCAGTGCCTTGCCTGCTTGCCGGCTGCCATGCTCCCGCCATGGTGGTCATAGACTAACCATCTGCAGCCGTGAGCAAGCCCTTGGTGGTGGTGTCTCATCAGAGCAGAACAGTGGCCTCACCACGATCCGCACCCCCAACCCCTCACTGGGTGTGGGGTTCTAGGCAGGGGCTCTAGAGCTGAGCATCGAGCCTAACTCCATTTCTATGAGTTCTGACAGAATTATCACCCCACTTGGTACTGTGGGTGTAGGCTGGGTTCCATTTCTGATGCAGTTCTTTTAAACTGGCTGGCGGTCACACCCTGCCCTGAGCTCTGGCTGTTGGGGATTGTGCGCTCCCTGGAATTTTTTTTCTAGAAGGTCATGTGAGTGGAGCCCCAGAAGTGCTTCCTCCTCTATGTGCCCACGTCCTCTTGTATGAGACATGTCCATGGTGGAAGAATCAGCAGCTTGTTTCTGGGTACCACTCCCTTTCAGGGATGCAGGGAATTGTTTCTCCATGTACCCAATGAAGGTCACTGGGTAACTTCCAGTTCTAGGAAAAAGGCTGGGTTTGAATGTACATTCATTTTCAGTTCTCCAGAACCTTTTACCTCCCAGAGTCTGAGGCAGGAGGATTGCTAGAGTTTAAGGCCAGCCTGGACTACATGTCTCAAAAAGAGAATCAGATGCTTTGTTAGGGAGGATTATTATGCAGGCTTGGGAGGACAGAGAGATTTATCTCTAATTCTAGAGACTCCAGAAATGCAGTGGGTTGTTCTGGCTCCTTCCAGAGGCTGTGCATACCCACCCACCCCCAGCCCTCAGAACAGACAGGGATCTCAACAACAGCGTAGACAGGGTCACAGCCAGGAGAATCCTCGGTGCCACTGCTAGTCACACTTACTGAAGGCTAGCAACATGAAGGCTGGGTCAGCATCCTCACTTGTGCTGACAGGTACATCAAACGCATGACCTTCAAATCATCTTTCATGTAGAAAGAGCTCTTCCCTGAGAATGTGGCGCATCTTAGCATTGGACAGAATCAGTCTGTGGCACTGAAAAAAAAATAGTTCCCACTCTGGTCTCTGACAGGCAGGGTGTCCCCAGCAGCGAGGACACCCTTTTCCCTGTGGCATACCAGCCACTTTGCAGACCACTTCCAGGGAGATGGAAGAGGCTGTTTGCTGTGTCCTAGTTTCTGAGAACTGGTCTTAAGTGCCCCTGCCACGGAAAGACAGCCCTGCTGTTACAACCCCTTTAAGCTGCTTATAGCCTTCAGTCTTTTAGATGAACTTTCCTTACACTCACCCTGTGTTACTAGGAGTAAGCTGCCACAGTGGCACAAGGCATATTGCGTTTGGGAATTCCTTTTCATTCTCACGAGAGGCATTAGAAACCACACCGATAGCTGGGCGGTGGTGGTGCACGCCTTTAATCCCAGCACTCTGGAGGCAGAGGCAGGCGGATCTCTGTGAGTTCCAGGCTAGCCTGGTCTACAGAGTGAGTTCTAGGACAGCTAGAGCTATACAGGGAAATCCTGTCTCGAAAAAAACAAAACAAACCCAACAAAACAAAAACAAAAACCAAAAACAACACTACTGATGAACGCCAGGTACAGAGGCATAAGCCTGTATCCGAGTGCTTGGGAGGCTGAGGCAGAAGGATTGATTTGAAGCCAGCCTAAGCAATTTAGTAAGACCCAGACACAGAACAAAAAGCTAACTCTGCTTGTCCCCCTACTCATGTGCACCCCTTCCCTTCTAAGACGTTAAGTAGCTCTTTAAGGTTTGGGGGGTTTTTTTGGTTTGGTTTTTTTTTTGGCAATTGGAAATTAAGCCCATTTCCCATCAAGCAGCCTCAGGCTGCCCTTAAATTCACTTTGTAGTCCATGTTGGCCCCAAAGTAGGGGCAATCCTCCTGCTCCAGTCTCCAGAATGCCCGTGCCACCAGGTGCAGCCTTTCATTCTTCCTTTCACACAACACTCACCTATGATTAGGGAGCCAGACAGGCTTGTGGATGTCTGCCCCCAGAGGGCTCCCACTTTGCAGGGGGAAAAAAGTAAGGAGTTACTAAACCGGCCTTAAGGGCAGACCGGGAAGAAATGCAGCATGGTGGCATCACGAGCGGCGGGAAAGGTCTGCTTGAGGAGCTGCTCAGGACCGCCAGGTACAGTTCTCATCACTGCGATACAGGGCTGACAGAAGCAGCCCGAGAAAGCAAGGGTCTCTTTAGGCTCATGGTCTGAAGATATAGTCCATCATGGTGGGAGTCGGGGCTGCAGGAGGCTGAATCCCATGGTTATGTTGGATCCAGTCAGGAAGCAGAGCAGTGAATGCTGGTGGTCAGTTCATGGTCCATTTTTCCCTCTGTATTTGGTCAGGGACCCCAGTCCATGGGATGGTGCTGGCCACATTCAGTGTGGGTCTTCCCTCCCCAATTTTAATAACATGGAAATGCCCTCATAGACATCCCCACAGGTGTGTCTCCTAGGATTATAAATCCAGTTGGGTAGAAAATAAAGATTAACCAGCACAAATCCACCCATCGTGAGCTTGAAACATATCACCGTAGACTAACATTCTGCCCAGGCACCACCGTCTGACGATCATAGTGCAACGAGGCATGTAGTCTGTCTCTAACAGCCTCCAGCGTCTTAACCTTTCTAACACTTCAAAACTTTAAGTGCAGAGTCTCTGTGAGACCTGGGCAAGCTCTTAACGTTAGCCTCTGCACATCCAAGCTAGTATTTTCAGTATGCGGTGGCACAGCGTCAGCATTCAGTTCAAAGGGGGGAATGTGAGCACAGCAAGGAAAGATCAGACCAAAGCAAGACCAGAATCCAGCAACGTGAACACCAGCCCTGCAGCTCCACTCTTTATCCGGGCTCCGAGTCTTTGGTAGCGCCCCCTCCACTCCCCCACTCCCCACCTGCGTACAAGAGACCTCTCTCTCGGGCTGGCTCCACTTCATGCCTGCAGCTGTTCTTGGCAGATGTTCCACATTCCTAGTACCTCCAACATCCTCGGATTTCCACTGCAATTTAGGTTTCACTTTCCTTAACGACTTCATGCAGTGAACTCCCAGGGCCACCTTATGGGGATCTAAGTCTGCCACTTATTGCTTGGCCTCAGCAGCTTTCTATAACCTTGCCTTAAGCCTCCACGACCCATAGCTCTTGTATATTCCATTCCTGTGAGACCAGCAGCATGTGGATGACTCTGCCACGTGGTGATACATTGTGTACCCTAATAAACTTGCCTGAGGATCAGAGAACAGGGCCAGCCACTAGATTAGACATAGAGGTCAGGCAGTGGTGGCACACACCTTTAATCCCAGCACTTGAGATCTCATGCCTTTGCTTGGGAAGCACACACGCCTTTAATCCCAGGAAGTAATATGGCAGGGCAGAGAAAGGTATATAATGCATGAGGAAACAGGAACTCATTCTCTCTAGGCTGAGGATTATGTAAAGGTAAGAACTAGTGACTGGCTCTTCTACTTCTCTGATCTTTCAGCTTTCACCCTGATATCTGGCTCTGGGATTTTTATTAAAAGACCTTCTAAGATTCGAACAACACTGTCAAGTTATTTTTATTTATTTTTGAGACAAGGTCTCACTATCTAGTCTGTCTGGCCTCGAGCTCATAGAGATCTACCTGTGTCTGCCTTCTGCCAAATTCTGCCACCAGCTCCAGACAGAGTCTGGTGCAATGTTCCCACAGCTGTAGTGGCCTTGGTGCATCTCAGCAGCTGCATTAGGGTTCTGCAGAGGAAGAGAATTGACAGAATGAATATATTATAAATTTATACAGATATAGGGACAAAAGTTATATCATATAGCTTATAATTCAGTTTACTAGTCACATTGAGTATAATTGTTCAGAGGTGAGATAGGATATGTTGGTTTCTAGAAACCAAGTGGTATTTTATTTTATTTATTTATTACATTAAACTTTTTTTGTGACAGGGTTTCTTTGTGTAGTCCTGGCTGTCCTGGAACTCGCTTTGTAGACAGACCAGGCTGGCATCAAGTTTACAGAAATCCACCTGTCTCTGCCTCCAAATTTCCAGATTAAAGGCACACACCACCACTGCCCAGCATCAAATGTTTTAATCAGATAGAACTTCAAGATGGGTGGGATGTGGTGATGCACACCTTTAGCCCCAGCACAGGAGAGACAGAGGCAGGTGGATCTCTGTGAGTTCAAAGTCAGCCTGGTTTATATAGCAAGCTCCAGGTCAGCCAGAGCTATATTAGCCATATTAGTCTCAAACCCTGTCTCAAACAAACAAACAAACAAACACCACACAAAGAACTTCCAGGTGCTGCTTCTGCCATCAGTTTAGAGAACTTGGCTCCCTGCACCTCATCTCAGGCATGTCAGGACATTTGCAGACACGATAGTCAAAGCCCTTTATGCATCCTGTACAAACCAAGTCAGCCCTATGCATCTGTGCTCTGTGAGCTTTAACAGAAGCCGAGGCTCCAAGAAGGGCCCTGACGTTCAGAAGGAGACAATTTGCTGGTCCCAGGTCCCAGCAGCTGTGTCCTGGAAGATTCACTAGCCAGGCTTTTGGCCCTGGCTGAGGTATATTCCCGACTCAACTGCCCTGTAACAGACTTCCTGTGGCATGAGGACAGATGTGTGCACCAGCTGGTCAGGCAAGGGTGTGGCTGCACTTCATCTCCCAACCTCTTCTCGGGACACTTGTTTGTACACAATGCTGGGACCATGTGGAGCCTTCATTGTGGAGGCTTAATAATAGCTTTTCTTTTTATGTGTATGAGTGTTTTGCCTACATGTATGTATGTACACCATATGCATGCCTGGTTCCCTCAGAGGTCAAATGAGGGAGTCAGATCCCCCAGAACTGGCATTATGGATGGTTGTGAGCCACCTTGGGAGAGCTGGGATCGGAACCTGGGTCTTCTGCAGGAATAAGAAGTGTTCTTAACGACTGAGCCAGCTCTCAGCTCCTCCTGTGTCTTGTCTTCTTTCCTAGTGAATTGTGTTGATGGAGACTTCTTTAGAGATCAGTGGACCCGACAGGGAGCTGAGAGGCAGAAGGAAGACAAAGGCTGCAAAGAACAAGGACAGAAAGGTGATAAAGGAAAGACGTCTGGACACAAAGCAGAAATGCCGAGCAGCAAAACCTAGGCTGTTACCGAGACAGGGAAATGAATAAGAAGAAGCTGCGGTCTGGATTGATGCTGCAAACACCGACCGAAGCCTGTTGCCAGGTTGGTGTGACTCATTCCCACCCTTGGTTGTTGTTGTTGTTGGCAGAAAACACAGCTGGCAACTCATCAGGCTGTGGTCAGAATTCCAGAAAACCCCGTTGACTCCACGGATGTGAACCATGAGTCAAGTGGGTTCTCAGCACACAAGATGTCACACAGTGCAAAAGGGTGGCACACAGGGCATGGCAGTGCCATGCAGAGCAAGACAATGCATGCAAAACAAGAGAGGCAGTATCACAAGGGCAAGGCAGACAGAGCCATGAGGGAAAGGCAGACACAGCCATGAGAACAAGGCAGACAGAGCCATGAGGACAAGGCAGACAGAGCCATGAGGACAAGGCAGACAGAGCCATGAGGACAGGGCAGACAGAGCCATGAGGACAAGGCAGACAGAGCCATGAGGGCAGGGCAGACAGAGCCATGAGGGCAAGGCAGACAGAGCCATGACGGCAAGGCAGACAGAGCCATGAGGACAAGGCAGACAGAGCCATGAGGACAAGGCAGACAGAGCCATGAGGGCAAGGCAGACAGAGCCATGAGGACAAGGCAGACAGAGCCATGAGGACAAGGCAGACAGAGCCATGAGGACAAGGCAGACAGAGCCATGAGGGCAAGGCAGACAGAGCCACCGCTAATGATTATGAGACACAAGCAGATTACTGAATGGAGACCCTGTGTGAGGCGCCTGGAGCACCCACCCATGAATAACAGCGGTGACTGTCGGGATCACCACCATAGTAGCAGGGACAATGATGAAGCATGAGTGCAGCATTTGCTAGCCCACTGCAGTCATACATCACCTAACAACAAGGACATGCCTTCATCACGGTGCAGAAGTCACAGAGCGTATTTACCCTAAGAGAGAAGCTTCAGTGTTAATAGGAAGTGTGATCTCATCATCACACACACATGAAGCTGTGGACTGGAAGTACGAGTGTGCAGGTGGCTGTGTGGCTGCACGATTGTACACTATGTGACCTTGTGATTGTGAAAGTGTCCTGTATGACTGTAAGTGTGTGGCTACATGACATGTTCACTGTGTGACTGTGTGTCTGTGGTGCTGTGTGGTTGTGACTGTGTGTCTATGGTACTATGTGGCTGTGACTGTGTGTTTATGGTACTGTGTGGCTGTGACTGTGTGTCTATGGTACTGTGTGGCTGTGACTGTGTGTCTATGGTACTGTGTGGCTGTGACTGTGTGTCTACAGTACTGTGTGATTGTATGACCATGATATTGTGTGGATGTGACTGTGTGGCTGACTATGACACTGTTTGTTTGACTGTGACTGTGTGTCCTAGTTAAGGTTTCTATTGCTGTGAAGAGACACCATGACCATGACAACTCTTACAAAGGAAAACATTTCATTGGGGCTGGCTACAGTTCAGAGATTTAGTCCATTATCAACATGGCAGGAAGCATGGCGCATGCAGTCAGACATGATGCTGGAGAAGGAGCTGAGAGTTCTACATCTGGATCTGCAGGCCTCAGGAAGGGATTGTCACAGCAGGCATGGCTTGAGCATCTGAGACCTCAAAGCCTGTCCCCCAGTGAACACTTCCTCCAACAAGTTCACACCTACTCCAACAAGGCCACACCTCCCAATAATGCTACTCCCTAAGGGCCTATGGGGGCCATTTTTATTCAAACCACCACATTCCACTGCCAGGCCTACATCAGCTCCTGCCTCCAGGTTCCTGCCCTGTTTGAGTGCCTGTCCTGACTTCCTCCAATGATGAACAGTGATGTGGAAGTGTGAGCTGAATAAACATTTTCCTGCCCAAGTTGCCTTGGTCATGGTGTTTCCTCACAGCAATAGTAACTTTAATTAAGACACCTCCCCCAAGCAGATTCTGCAGGAATGACAGAGAATCTCCCCCAGACAATCTGCAGAGTATGAATGATATGTGTTCTAGTAAATCAGCAATCACTGATATTCAAGTACAGATGTACACAGATGGATTATTATAGAAACATGTGAAATGTAATACTACGGCAGGACTAATGAGTATAAGACATCCACGTTCATGGAAGTACTAGCCAGGAGCACACAGATACTCTAGTACAGCTGTCCTCAACCTGTGGGTCATGACCCCTTTTGGGGGGGGGGAATCGAACAAACCTTTCATAGGGGTCGCCTAAGACCATCAGAAAACACAGCTATTATGATCCACAGCAGTAGCAAAATAACAATTATGAAATAGCAATGAGATAATTTTAGGGTTGGAGGTCACCATGACATGAGGAACCGTGTTAAAGGGTCGCAGCACCAGGAAGGCTGAGAACCACCACACTAGTACATCCCTGCACATGAATGTACTAGTAGAGCGGTACAAGCTCATCTATTCCTAGAGCACCACACAATGGTGCAGTTGCAAATACCGATGGATGGCTATGGCAGCGTCAACAGTGCATTTACAGCAGCTGGATGTATTTTGTATGGTTCTGCACATGCTGAATTTGAACAGCAGCAAATGCATTTTTAGGAGTAGAACAGTATACCAGGATGGACAAGTACACAGTGCAAGTGGAATTAATGGTACGGCAAAGAGAATGTATTAGAACACACCATACACAGATGTACTGTACCAGAAGGGACCATAGGTTTGCTACACAGCAGTGTACATGAGAGTATTATTATAGCAGTCCACCTGGACACTGAAGGACCTGTCCAGAAACAATGCAAACGGATGTCCTGCTATCTGCATGTCATGTATTCACTAGCACATCAGAACAAATGGGCTTCCATGAAAAGTAGTAAACATGGGGCACTAGTTCAGGAGCACACATGGATTCGACATCACAGGATTGGTCACACGCGTTCTCTAAAGCAGCACACATGGATGTCTCAGGACAGCCCTACACAGATGTACTGTTACAGAGACACACAGATGGAGTCCACTGCAGGACTTATGGATGTACACCTTCAGTGCTCATGGAAGTACAAAACAGGAGCACCCAGGATGTATGAGTACATCACTACCCGCGAATGTACTAGCAGAGTGCTGCACGCACTTCTGTTACTAAAGCCCTACACATATACAAAAGAGTACACTACTACAGTAAGCTACAAGCTGGTGTGCATTCACAGCGAAGCTGACGGACGCACTTTACAGCTCCGCGCATGCTTGCACTGGAAGAGCAGCGCACATGTCCTCAGGCAGAGAGCAGTGCACGGGGTGAAGAGGTGCACAGTGCAAACAGAAGTAACTGCACACCCACAAGAGCCATTGTATTCCTGATGGGAGGCTCACAGACGGAATGCAACAGAAATGATCACAAAGGTCCTAGAAAACAGCATGCGTGGGACGTCACTGCAGCACATGGACATTGGAGCAGTAGTTCAGAAGCAGAGCAACGCGCACAGACGATCTAATAGCAGTGTGTCTGTGGTGACATTTTATTTGTGCTAAAATGTGATATTTTATTTGCACTTTGATAGATAGATAGATAGATAGATAGATAGATAGATAAAAATTTGTGCTTGCCTGGAGATCAGAGGAAATAGCAAGCCATTTTAAGTAAACAAAGAAGTCAGACAGAGGTAGCACACACCCTTAATTCTATCACTTAGCAGGCAGGATCTCTGTGTGTTCAAGGCCACACTAGGGAACAGAGCCAAGCGTGATGACACACGCCTTTAATCCCAGTATCAACCATAGAGTTCTGGAGGCCTGTACAGACAAGAAGTGACAGAGCTGGCCAGGAAGAGGAAGTGATGTAGCTAGACAGAGAGCAAATCAGATGGCAGAACAGCAAGGCATATAAGCCTGGGTAGACAGGAAGTCACTCTCTTTGAAAGCTGCGGAGTTGGTGAGGTGACATTAGCTCGTGGTTTGTCCTATTCCTCCAGTCTTTCTCTCGAGCGTTAACCCAAATTTCTGGCTCTGTGTTTTTTATTTATTAAGACCATTTAGAAATTTGTCTACATGTGTCCATGTATTTACTAGTAATCAGAGCACACGGTTGTCTGTAAAGCAGCATTCGTGGAAATACAAGTAAGGAGTACACACGGACTTAGTGTCACAGCAGTGGTCACTTGTGTTCTCCAGCAGCACACATGGAATAATGGCACAGCTGTGCACAGATGTGCTAACACAGAAAAGCACACGGTTCGACTACTACACGGAAGCACTAGGCAGGCGCCCAAAGGATGTGCTATCACATCACTGTACGTTAGTGGCCGGTAGCACACTGTACGTGCATCTCTCACTAACACGCTATACAATGGCGCCTTTGCAAATACCAGTGTACTACTGCTGCAGTGTCACCTCGTGTATTTACAACAAAGCAGACATGCACAGCTCTGCACATGTCTGAACTAGAGCAGCGGTGCACCCAGACGGACAAGTACACAATGCAAGTGGAAATAAAGGTGCAGCTGCAAGGGCAGTTGTGCTACCGAACACCACACACAGATGTGCTGAACCACAAGTGACCACGGATTCACAAGCGGGCAGCACACATGGGATATTATCACAGCAGTGCAACTGGACACCGAAGTTCTAGTGCGTGAGCACAGCAGATGTTGTGTGTCCTGATGCTGATGTCCTGGTATCAGGATGTCTAGGTGCATATATTACTAAAGCACCACACAGTGGCCTGTTTAGAACAACCAGTTTACCACTGCTGCTGCCTAAACTGATGTATACTGACAGCAGAACAGACAGATGTGCAGCTCTGCACTGTGTGAACTACAACGGCAGCACAAACGATTTTAGGGGTTGGAGCAGTGCACCGGGGTGGACAAGCACAGCCATACACAGATGTGCTATTACAGAAGTGTGCCCACATGCCATACAACAGCAGGACTCAGGGATGCGTGAAATCAGCACTCACAAAAACACTAGACAGGAGCATAGAAGATACATTAGTCCATTGCTGCATGTGAATGCTCTTGTAGAGACTGCAGACACATGCATTACTAAAACACTCCACAGTGGCGTCTCTGCAAAATCCATGGACTACTACTGCAGCACACACTGATGTGTATCGACAGCAGAGCAGATGGATGTACTTGTTTAGTTCTGAACTCCAATCAAGTAGAATGGCGGCACACACGTTTTTAGCAATAAAGCAGTGCACCATGACATACAAGACCATAGTGCAAATGAAAGCAGCATCCAGCAAGAACCGTTTCACTGGTAATGCAGCATGCCCAGCTGCGCTGTAACAAAAGTGATCATAAACTCACTATAAAGCAGCATGCGTGGCAATGTTCTCAGAGCACAGCGCTTGGGCACTGAACTAGTGCAGAAGCAGACAAATGCACACCAATGTCCCAGGATCAGTGTATAAATGTATTTACTAACACATCAGAACACATGGGTTGGAACTAGTACTAGTACAGCCATGCACACAAAAACACAAGTAAAGTGGCGTACATGAATTTTAAATTGTAGGAATGATCATGCATGTGGTGATATACTGTGTATCAAATAAAGCTTACCTGAGGATCAAAGGACAGAGCCAGCCACTAGAATAAACACAGAGGCCAAATGATGGCACACACCTTTAACCCCAGTACATGAGAGTCATATGCCTTTAATCCCAGCACTTGAGATCTCACGCCTTTGCTACCAGTATTTGGGAAGCACACACGCCATTAATCCCAGTACTAGGAAGGAAGTGATATGGCTGGGTAGAGAAAGGCATACAAGGCTTGAGGAGACAGGAACTCAAGCACTTTTTGGCTGAGGACTCAGAGGATTTCAGTCAGAGGATTTGTGGAGCTGGTGAGTTGAGAAGTGGTTGTGGTTTGTTCCTTTGTCTCGCTGTCCTTTCAGTATTTACCCCAGTATCTGGCTCCAGGTTTTTATTAAAACCAATTAGGATTCGTGCAACAACGAATATTCTCATAAAGCAGCACACGTGGATGTCCAATTACAGGCAAACGCAGACAGTAGGAATCGTGGTAAAAGGATTAAAGGCGTGCGCCGCCGCCGCCGCCGCCGCCGCCGCCGCCACCACCGCCACCACCATCCGGCAATGCATCTATTTCTAAAGCACTACACCATAGTGTCTTTGCAGACATATTACTACCATGTGTAAAACGATGGCATTTACAGTAGAACAGGTGTGCTGCTCTGCATGCTTCCGACTTAAAACAGAAGTGCACACAGTTTTAGAAGTAGAGTGGGGGACCTGGTTGTGCAAGTGCTCAGTACAAACGTAAGTGACTGCACAGCATCAAATACGGTTGTATTAATCATGCACTGAACACAACAGTGGCACTGTAACAGAAGTCATCGTAGACTTCCTAAAGGCAGTGCATACGAGGACGATGCCATAGCAAGGCACGTGGATACGGAAGTCGCTGTGCAGAAGTACAGCAGTGGCTGTCATGTCACTGGTGTGTCTGTGTGTTCACACCTGAGTACATGAATGCCCATGAACAACAGACCACACGAGGGTATCACTACAGCACACACCTGGAGATAGGAGTAAAGAAGTGCACATGGCTTCACTATTATAGGAGTTGACACACGTCCTTGTAAAGCAGCACAAATGGATGTCTGAGTATGGCTGCACACAGGTGTAGGCTGTAGACACGTGTACTGGATAACTACATCAGGACTCACGGAGGCATGGTATCAGCACTTAAGGTGTACTAGACAGGACACACGGGCATCACGACACATAAGTGTACTAGTAGAGCTCGGCACACACATGTGACTGAGGTGCTTTTGTCTTTGTAAAAACCCACATACTACTACTGCCACATATACTGGTGTGCTCTTACAATTCGGCAAACATGTTCTTGTACAGACCCAGACGAGAACACCAGTTCACATGTTTTGAGGAGCAGAGCACTGCACTGAGACAAACAAGGACAAGGTGTAAATGGAAGTATTGGTCCAGCAGCAAGGAGGGTTGTGCTGCTATTACACTGCTTACAGATGCACTGTAACAGAATGCATCATAGAATCCCTAAACAGCAGCCCCATTGAGAATATTATCACAGCAGTGACCTGGACATGGAAGTAGAGGAGAGCTCACTGCTGTCCTGTTGTTGGCGTGTAGCTCACTGCTGTCCTGTTATTGGCGTGTCCACACATTTACTAGCACATCAGAACATGTGGATGTCTGTGAGCAGCAGTCCCACGCCATGGGTGCACAATTACAGCAGCACACATAGAAATGTATATAAAGGAGCATGCAAGGATTCAATATTAATTGAATGATCAAGAATGCTCTCATAACGCAGCTCATATGGGTGTTATTGTACAGCAGTACACAGATGTACTGTTACAGAAACATACACAAGTATAATAGTACAGCAGGACTAATGAACACACAGCATCCGCACTCAAGGACATGCTAGACAAGAGCACACAGACATACTAGAACATCACTGCACATGAATGACTAGTGGGGCATTGAACACACATTTGTACTAAAGCCCTACACAACGGCCTGTTTTCAACCACGGATGTAATACTACTGTGGCGTAAACTGATGTGATTTACAACAAAGCAGATAGATACACATGTCCTGCTCTGCACATGCCTGAACAGAACTGCCATGAGTTAAGGGTAGATCAGTGTCCATTCTGGACAACTACACATTGAAAATGGAAATGTTGGTCCAGCATCAATAGCAGTTGTAATCCCAAGGCACTGCACACAGAGCTACTTGACAGAGTGGTCGTAGATTGAAAGCAGCACACAAGAGGATATTATTATAGCAGTACAACCGGAATGGAGATAGCAGTACAGAAGTCAGGCCGTGCCCAGTGATGTCCTAGTACTTGTGTGTCCGTGTATTTACTAGCACATGCTCATAATGCATGGATGTTCATGAGCATCAGTCCATACTGATGTACTGCTACAGTAGCACACATGGAAAGAGAAGTAAAGAGGTGCACATGGATTCAATATTAAAGCAGTGGTCACGCATGTCTTCGTGAGATAGCACACAAAGATGCCTGAACACAGCCACAAACTGCCCTCTTGCCTCTGTGATACCTTTAGCTATCCATCGCCAGGGCAACCAGCCTCCATTCTGCTCCCATGCTGGGGTGGTCAGCCAGCGGCTGGGCTGCTGATCTTGGTTGGGTGTGGGGTGGGGGTGGGAAGGACAGCTAGCTGTTGGCTGATCTACTTGGCTTCAATGAGACCAATGCCTATATTTTCCACCCCAGAAGACTGGCCAAGGCATGTTGTCATGGTGATGGGAGATGTATAAGAATGAGCATGCTCAGAGTTCATTCTCTCATCAGGCCTCTACCAGCATCGCATTGGCCAAGGCCAGGCACACATCTGAGCCCAGCCAATGCTGCAGCCCCTTCAGTTCAGCGAGACGCATGGATACTAAGGCACTTTTGCTATCCTTTGTCATCTGTACCATACTGGGCTGATTCTTCGAATATCACCTCTGAACTTTGTGCTGGGAATGATTCTAAGCTCATTTTCTGCTCACCAGGAAGGGTAGTGTGATCGATTAGTAATGTCTGCCATGGGCATGGCTATGAGGAATGGATTTGTTCCCCTGCCCAAAGCCTCCCAAACTGTCTGCTAGCTTTCTCCCACCCAAGACCCGGTTCAAGATCAGAGTGGTTCGAGCCCCTGTCCTTGTGCTTTCCTCCCTTTCTAGCATCAGGCAGTGCCAACTCGTGTGCCTGG
Organism: Peromyscus eremicus; assembly: GCF_949786415.1. Classification (NCBI taxonomy): domain Eukaryota; kingdom Metazoa; phylum Chordata; class Mammalia; order Rodentia; family Cricetidae; genus Peromyscus; species Peromyscus eremicus. The sequence continues at coordinate 151,245,891 of NC_081416.1, forward strand.
CCTGGGCTCTACCGAGCAAGACAAACGTTCTAGTGTTGGATGGGCTACCGCAGCTGTGGACCTAGAGAGAGTTGACCTCATTCATTCCATCATCCAGATGCAGTATGAAGGCTCTGCTGTGCTCACTATTGCCCACCAGCTCAATACCATCACGGACTACACAAGGTGAACCTGTGGACCTACAGGGTTGACCCTGTTCACAGACATGTGGGGTGTGTTTCTGAGTTCCAATACCAGGCCTCAGAGTGCTCACTGAGGAGACAACTGGGATGGGCACCGGGGTCCAGTTTAATCTGCTGGTCTTGGTTGGGTGTGGGGTGGGGGTGGGAAGGACAGCTAGCTGTTGGCTGATCTACTTGGCCTCAATGAGACCAATGCCTATATTTTCCACCCCAGAACTCTGTGAAGAAGCAGTTGGGGGCAGCAGCAACCAAATTCTCAGATGAGGAGAGAAGGGGCTAGCTCTTCCTCAGGACTCCCAACTTCTGTCCTTGACATCACTCAGCCACACAGTCTGTCATCTGCCCAGCTGCCATACTGACCCCACACGAGTCTGTGGTATAACTCTGTCACAGCCCTCCTGTGTCCTCTCCCAGGTCTGTTTCACTGGCCTCTGCTATCTGTGTTCATTCCAGGCCGTTTCCTCCTCTAGAGTGCCTCACACAGCTCCCACACAGAGCCAGGGTTCTCAGATGGGACAAAACATAGGTCTGTTGTCACCAGGGCCTCTTGAACCTAACCCTTGAGGTACTGCAGATCCCGCATTGGTACCACAGAGGTCATCACACGGCACTGGCGGGGGTTAATGAGTATGCAACAATTCAGAAAAACCACGTGGTACAGGGCCTGGACCGAGACCACTTGCCAATGGATGTGTTGCATTCACTAGCCCTCCTTCCTGTCCCTGGCTCACCCAGTCAGCATGCATTGAGTAACCATGCTGTGTACTGGGCAAGGCTCTGGAACCACATGGTAGACAGACCTACAGCTTCGAGGGAAGGAAGCTTGCCCTTAGCCTCTGCCCTTGAGGTGGGGGTCTAGGCTGGAAGTCAGTTCTGGGCATATGCTGAGGAGGTGGGGAGGCCTGCTGGCTGGGAAGCTGGGCAGAGATTGGCACTAAAATGCCCAGGCCTTGGTTTTCTCTTCTGTCAAAGGGATTCAGTGGCTGTCATATACATCCACTAAGGGACACAGGAGGGATGGGGGCCGAATGGCAGCACCTGCCTGCCCTGAGTCGCCTGCATTCACAGCCATGCGTGGTACACAGCTGTATCTGCAGTGAGGAAAAAGACTCTGGTACAGCTGAGACACCTCCAGTGTCAGGCAGGGGGGCAGATGGATCAGGGACAGCGTTGGCCAGGCATGGGCTCCGTCTTCAACACTACAGAAAAGCAAAAGGCCCACAGGGACAGCGAGAGGCTGAAGATGTGGCCTGTGGCCTGCTGGAGCTGATTCCTGTTCCTCCCACAGGCTGGACCCTGCTGGCAGGTGACCTTGGCTGAGGGATTGATGGGTTGGATCACCCTGCCAGCCTGCCAGGTGTTCCCATGTGATGGCCACCCTGTGACCCAGGCTCTATTCCCAGACCAAGGCAGGCCCCCCACAGAGTCTCTCCAGCATCCCCAGACACACAGCAGCCTATGTCCCAGGCCAGACAGCTGTGTGGCCCATCTCTGGTTCCTCCAGAACAGAACTGCCCACAGGACCACTCAGCCTGGGGGGTGAGAAGCCCTGGGGTAAGTTGTCACTTGGCCACTGGGTACCCCGTGTCCCCACTTTTCGGCTTCAGTTTCTTCTATTGCACAACAAAAGTAGCCCTGGTGATGAGACTGGTTCCTTGCCATGTGGAAAGCCTCAGAAGGAGATGCAGGCTGTACTAGCAAAGGGGAATCGCTCTGGGCTGAAAGGAAACCCCCCAAACCCTGTATCAAGGCGGCCCATCAGAGAAGCCTCAGGGTACTGGGAAGAACAAGCCCTGTATCCTAGAAGCAGGTAGGAGTCCTCTCCTCTCCTGACCCAACATAGTCATTGCCCATGTATCAGTGAGTCATGGGTGGTACTAGGGCAGAGTTAATCAGTGATGCAGCCCCGGGGGACCATGGCAGTGTGCGGTAATAGCTTTGCCACTGCTATAGAAGGGCATCTCTGAGCAGAAACCAAGGATATTGCTCAACCACTATCATGCACAGGACTCACCAGCCCTGGCCCACAGCCAACAGTGGCAGTAATGTTGCTAGATAACTGTGAAGAGTCAAGGTGAGTGTGGTGACACATACCTGTCCTTCCAGCACTCTGGAAATGGAGACAGGAGGATCTTGAGTTTGAGGCCTCTACATAGTGAGAGACTCTTCACCGTAACAATTTTAAATAGGTGTAGAACTGGATCCAGAGCTGGGGATGTAATGCAGTTACTAGAGTGCTTATCAAGCACGCATAAAGCATTTGGTTTGGGACCCACAAAGGGGGTGTGATGACACAGGCCTGTAATCCCAGCACTTGGGAGGGGAGGCAGGAGCATCACAAGTTCAAGGCCATCCTCAGCTATAAATAGAGCTCAAGGCCAGCCTGGGCTATGTGAAATTCTTTCTCAAAAAACAGTACGAAAAAGCACTGGACCCATACACAGACACACAGGCAACAGAGGAAATGTGAAGAGACTGTTGGAGTCACAATGTGTCAGTGTGCCGCTTGATCTTGTCCTAGGGTTGGACAAGGTGTCACCTCCGGAACAAAAAGGGCAGAGGGTCCACAGGTTTTCTGTGTGGTTCCTTAAAACTGTGTGGAATCTACAATGACATCAAAATAAGGAGTTAGGGAAATGTGCACACCATCACCCAGGTCCTGGGCGTCCAGCCTGAGGTGGGTGTGGCCTTGAAGTAGAGCTTGAGCTGAGAGTCACTGTCCACTTTGGCTGCAGAGTGACCATGGCCTTGCTCAGGCCAACCTGGGCATGCTGGGTTCTTCTGGGTCTGGTATTCCAATCTTCTGTCACTTTCTCTGCCATCTTTCTCCTAGAGAGGAGTCAAGATTGGACATCCTGCAGAGCCCCAGTGGCCCCTGGGTCTCTGGCATTCCCAGCCACTGCAGGCACTAGGGCTGTCTCCAAGAGGCTGTCAAGAGTCCCGCTCAGGCAAGGCCTGATTCCTGGGCTAGCCTGTAAAACAGGCCTTGCTGGGCCAGCAGCTGGGCTGGACTGCCGCTCTCGGCCACCTGCCCCTCATCCATGACCAGAATCCTGCAAAGAGGACAAGGAGCAGTTCTTGTGACAGTAGCTGAGGCCCTCGTCAGCTGAGAACCCATCTCTGTTTTGAATTCACTCCCCAGAAGTCTTGACTTTCCAAGCTGTTTCCTGACCCTCCCAGCTTCCTGGACGCACACACACACACAAAGGCCCAGTGCCTTTCCCTGGGGACTTGGTCATGCCCCTCTCACCCGGGACAGTGGGCCCTTTGTGGTCCATCTCAGGACACTTGCAGATGAACAACACACTGTACACCTTCCTGTGCCTCCCAGGCCCTGTGCGTCACTGTCAGGAGGGACGCCTTACCTGGCACACTCCATCACAGAGCGCAGGCGGTGAGCAATGAGCAGCACTGTGCACTGAGCAAACCAGCGCTCAAGGGCTGCCTGCATCTGCATCTCCGTCCCTGGGTCCACGGAGGCGGTGGCCTCATCCAGGATGAGGATCTGGGTTTTCCGGAGAAGAGCACGTGCCAGGCAGAGGAGCTGTTTCTGACCCACGCTGTGAATGAGCTGTATGGTTAGGCTAGGTAGGTGTCATCAGTTAGAGTAGGCCTGTCTACATCAGGCCCTGGGGACAGCTGCTGACACTGTCTGTGTGTGTTGTCCCCACCACGAGGGCCAAAGTCTGCAGGGTTTGGGACAATTCCGGTTCTGCTGTCTTGGTGTAGGTTGACTGTGGACAAGTCATTCACGCCTTCTGTGCCTTGGTTTCTCTACCTGTGAAAAGTCTGTTCTCTTTTTTTTTCTGCATGTGCATTGTGGGGACATGTGGGCACTTGTGGGGACACACATCTGCAGGTGCATGTGTGTGCACATGTGTGTGGAGGCCAGAGGCTGGCATCAGGTGACATCCTCAGTTACTCTCCACCTTAGCAACAGAAGTGGAGTGTCTCCCTAAACCCTGCCTGGGCTGTCTTAGCTCCCCTGGCTAGCCAGCTTGTCCTAGGAATCTCCTGTCTCTGCCTTCTGAGCACTGATATTATAGGCTAAGCCCACCTAGCATTTGCATGGGTTCAGGGGATCCAAACTCTCGTCCTCATACTTGTCCATGGAGCATCTATCTCCCCAGCCCCATGATGAGTATTTAAGTAGATACCAGCCACAGAAGGTGGCTATTGTCCCTTTTTTGTTTTATTTGTTTGAAATAGGGTCTTACTATGTAGCCCTGGCTGGTCTGGAACTCACTATGTAGACCAGGCCTCACGCTCACAGAGATATGCCTGCCTCTGCCTCCTGAATCCTGGGATTAAAGGTGTGGAACACAGTCTTACTTGGTTTTGGTTTTTTTGAGACAGTGTCTCACTGTGTAGCCCAGGCTGCCCTCAACCTTGAACTCTTCTTGTTGCAGCCTCGTGAGTGCTGGGATCCCAAGCCCGCACCTCCAGGACCAGCTGTGCACCACCGTGCTTCGCACTGCTAAGCTACTCATTCAGGAAAGGCCAGGGACTGGACAGCGGCGCTGGAGCACTTCCTCAGCAAGCACAAGGCCCTAGTTAATGCCGTGCACTGAAAAAAAAGCATGACGCATCTCCCCAGCCCCTGTTTATGTTACGTGTGTTTCATCCTTAAAATACTTTAGCAAAAGGCGTTACTGGAGAGATGGCTCAGTCGGGAAAATGCCTGCTGGGCAATCACAAGGGCCTGAGTTCAGATCCCCGGAACCCTCCTAAAAGCTGGGCGCAATGGCATGGATCTGTAATCCCAGCTCCGGGAAGGCAGAGACAAGAGGATCCCTGGGAGCCTACTGGCCAACCGGCCTAGGAGAATCAGTGAGCTACAGGCTCAGTGAGAGACCCTGTCTCAAAAAATAAGGTGGAGAGTGATGGAGGAGGACGCCCAAGGTGGACCTGGCCTACACACACACACACACACACACACACACACACACACACACACACACACACACACACATTTTAGGGAAAGAACACACACTATCACTTAGCCGCAGTGAATCTGAGATCAGTGTCAAACATCAAGCATGGTATTTTTGTAGCAAAATAAATACTGAGTGGGACAGAGTCTAGGCTGGGCTTTGCCATGGGAAAAGGAACACGGCACAGAGACAGATCCTGTGGCTTGGGACTGCAGGGAAGGATTGGGACCTGTATTAGTAGACGGGGGTTGAGAGAGTACACTCAGAGTATCAGATGCTCAGAGCCCAGACTGTCCCTGCCCTTGCCCGCCTCGCTCTGACCCTGCCACTGGCGGATGGCCATACCTCAGGTCATCTCCCTGGCCTGCACACTCGTACTGCAGCTGGCCGGGCAGGCTGGCCACAAAGGCCTTGAGCTGCACCGTCTCCAGCGCCGCCCAAATGCCTTCATCTGTGTGCTCCTGAAGCAGGTCCAGGTTCATGCGCAGAGAGCCTGGGAACAGGACAGGGTCCTGGCCAGAGGGACACTGGGTCAGACAGGGCCATGCCATAGCTTGCTCCTCGGCCTCCTCTTCCCCATGGTCCTAGGCCTCACCTGAGGGATGATGGTGATTCGGGACCGCAGCGTGTGCAGTCCCACGTGGGCGATGGGGACTCCGTCGATCCAGATATCACCCTCAGCGGCCTCCTGAAGCCGCAGCAGGCCCCAAGCCAGGGAGGACTTCCCGGCCCCTGTCCTGCCCACGATGCCCACCTGCCAGGTAACAAAAGAGTGAGGCCCACACCAAGCAGGTCTGCCCCAGCCCTGGGGTTCATGGATACCTATTTGAAAGATTTTTTTTTTTCCTGCACAAGACTTGTCTCTGCTGACCCACCACCGAGCATGCCCCTTCAACACAACTGCTCATCCTTCCATTCCACCTTCCATCTGCGCTCGCTCTAGCTCCTCCTCCTCCCGACATTTCTGCCCCTGCCTTTCCTCTATGTCCTAGCCACCTCCATCACTTCCCATTCCTCCTGGTGAGCCCTCCCAGTTCCCAGAATCCTCTTCTACATCCTGTCCCACCTGTGCCTTCTCCTTCCAGCCCTTATTCTCTCTTCTACCCACTGATCAGTCCACCCATCTTTTCTTTAATTCACCCGCACCCAGTCTCATCCTTCCCACACTTCATCCTCTGTTCCTTAGCCATCCTTCCAGGCAGCCCAACATGCCCCTCCTTCAGGGACGTCAAGGTTTACAGGAAGCCACCCCCAGAGGCAGATCAGGGCCTGGGAGATGGAAGCTAAGAAAGCTGGGCAGGGTCTCGGACGTGGGGACTGGTGCCCACACAATGCAGTGGGAGGGCTATTTACCTTCTCTCCTGCATGGATCTTCAGGGTCACGCCTCGCACAGCCAGCGGCAGCTCTGGTCGGTATCTGAGCCCAAAGTTCCGGAACTCAATCTGTCCCCCGCTAGGCCAAAGAGGTCGGGCTGCACAGGTGGTCAGCCTCCAGGGAGCCTGGGTCAGGGAGCAGGTTGGGCACAGGTCAGAGGAGCTGTCCTCAAGCCCTTCATGGGTGCCTGCCCCTCAGACCTCAGCTTCCCACACAACACACTACACTCTTCATTTGGGAATTGCTCCAGGTCATTCTAGCAGCGTTTCATTGATCTAGGACAAGGTCTCAGTCCAGGCTAGCCTCTAACATGCTACATAGCCAAGGCTAGCTTCTAACTTTCCTGTAACCCAGACTAGCCTCCAACTCACTATTTAGACCAGGCTGGCCTCCAAATCACTATTTATCCCAGGCTATACTCCAACTCTCTATGTAGTCCAGAATAGCCTCTACCTTTTCATGTAGCTCAGGCTAGGCTCCTGCCTGCTTTATATAGCCAAGATTGGCTTCTAAGTTACTATGTAGCCCAGGCTAGCCCCTAACCTACTATGTAACCCAGGGTAACTTCAAATTTTCTACCCAGAGTACCTTCTCACTATGTAGCTCAGACTAGCCTTAAACTCACTACACAGACCAGGATGGCTTCCACCTAGCAGTAATCCTCCTGCCTCAACTTCCTGAGTGCTGAGGTTTAGTTGTGAGCTGCTGCACCCAGCTTGATGCCATGCCATTCACCTCGCTGCTCTGTTCCTGTGGCACTGCTGCTCTACTCCTAAAGTGCCATGTGCCACCGGTCTGTCCTGGGCACATGGCAGCCATGTGCTGCTCTGTCCCTGGCTTGCTGTATGCTCATATGTCACTCTAGCACCATTGGCCTGGGTGGCAGTCTGTGTCCCGCGCCCTGCTGCGTGGCTGGAGCACAGCTGTCACTTTAGTGTCATCCCTAGGCCGAGGGAGTGCCCTTCCTGCCACTGCAGGGTGACACTGTCACTGTTTCTTGGCATCAGAGGAGTGGCCTGCCCTGCTCCAGCAAGCGAGCAGAGCTTTTCGCTCTTCACTCTCGCTGTGACCCCAGCTGTGACTCCAGCCCACAGGGACGCTGCTCTGTGGGAAAGGAATGGGCGGGCGTCACCCTGGACCCACCGTCCCCCATTCCATCTCCCTACTATCACCTCTTTGGGGATGTGAGCGTAGTCCTGCGTGCGCTCCACCGCCACCATGCTGTTCTCCAGATCCGTCCAGCTGCGGACCACCCACTGCAGGGTCTGTGTCACCTGGTTTGAGAAGACACCTCAGATGGGCTCCTCGGGGTTCTCATCAGGCCTCCTCCCCAGCCACATGCCAGGGAAGGCAAAGAAAGAGGGGATCTGTAGGGGCAGGGACGTTGAGGACCTGGGCCCTCAGGGGTGGGACTTGGCTTCGGCCAGTAAGACAGCGAATAGAGCAAGCGGGTGGCGCTCTCCCAAACCTACTGGCCCAAAACAGAGAGGCAGGGCCAGAGAGGGTGCCTGGCCTTTCCAGGACACACAGAGACCTGGCTCTGTGGGTTCCATTCAGGCAGCTTCCACAGAGGGGCTAGGCCTCCCCTGGTTCCCATCCCACAGTGCCTCCAAGTGCCTTGCCAGGACCCAGGAGCAGTTCCACGGGGCCCTGCTTTCCTTTCTCTCCCTCTTCTGGCTCACCCTCTCCATCTGTGCCCGCCTGCCACACCCCCCATGGCCTTTCCTGCTGCTTCTGGTTCTGCCCAGAGCTCGGACCCCAAAGGAGATGATCAGCAATGTATGAAGAACCTTCTTCAACTGATGCTGCTGTGTGGATGAGACAGTGTGTGTGCGTGTGTAAGAGTGTGCAAGATACAGTGTAAGATAGTGTATATAAGAGAGGAGAGTGTGTGTGTAAGAGAGTGTGTATAAGTGTGCAAGATATAGTATAAGATGGTGTAAGAGAGAGAATGTATGTGAGAGTGTGTGTGTAAGAGAGTATATGTATGTGTGTGTAAGAGTATGTATATGAGAGAGAGGAGAGAATGTGTAAGAGAGAGTGTGTGTGTATGTATGTAAGAGAGAGTATGTAAGAGTTTGTTTGTATGTGTGAGAGAGTGTGTGTGAGTGTGTGTGTGTTTGTGGACACAGATATTCTAACCCAATACTGCATTATTATTATCAAGTGCTAACAACAAACATTCCACTGGAAACCTGCTCTTAGCATTCTTCGCCTGTCTCAGCTAATCAGAAGTGCCAGAGTGCTGGCCCATTACTTGGATGGGCACACAGAGGGTCTTGAGCCACGTGCTTGAGGTCACACAAGGTTCCCAGTGAACCGCACTTCCCCAGTGCTGGGCAGTGGAGACTCAGAGCCCTTGGAAATACTCCAGCAGGAGTCCATCTGTTTCTGTTCTGCCGCACCTCCAGCCAGGGGTGGGGTGCTGGAGTACCTGGAGGGCAGCGGAGACTGAGAAGCCCACGAGGCCGGCACTCAGGTGAGCCTTGCTCAGCACAGCGCACATAGTGGCCACGAACACCAGGCCATTCCCCAAGAGCTCCAGGTTGGCAGCCAACCACCTGTAAAGGGAAGCAGGGCTCAGCAGGACCAGCAGGACCCACTTCTCTGGTCATGGTAAATGCTCAGCACCCAGCGGGGGCCCCACAATGGGACCTAACTGCAAGAGGAGAGGTAACACAATTCTGTCTTGCCTAATGACCCAGACGAGGGCCTGGAACATGCTGGGTGTTCAACAGAGCTTCCTGTTTTGGAGATGTGTATTTTCTAGCCTGTCCCCTCCCTGGTGGGTATGTGGCTACATGTACACATGTGTGGGCAAGCCAGAGGACAATCTCAACTGTCATTTATTGTTTTATCTCTGGCTGCACCTTAATCTACTGCTACTTCAGCCAGCAATTGAGACTCCGTAGTTACTTACCTGCTTCTATGTCAGTGGCCCGGGCACTCAGGCCGCAGCCTGGTGGGAAATCTGTTCCCGCAGGCCTGGGCTCTGCCTCTGCTAAAGGTAGCTTTAACTAAATCTCTATCATTCTATTTATAAATAAAACTTGAGATTCAAAGGCTGGGGTGAAAATCTGCTAGCTCAGAGGTTGAATAGCAACTAGCAAAACTTTTCTCCCAAAGAGAGCATCCTTCCACTTGGCCAAACAAAAAAAGCCTCACCACTCCAAATCCCTCCCTACTTCCGGTGTCTCTCTATCTCTTCCAGATGCCCTGTGATGCTCTTTGGTCACTGTCTGTCAACTAGTCGATAACTCAGCCTCCTGGCACAAGGTTAATTTTGTTTAATTAATGCAAATGCAAACTCAGGTTCACATTGTGATTGAATATCACCCAACATCATTCCTCAGGTGTCATCCACATTGTTTTCTTTTCTTTCTTTCTTTTTTTTTTTTTTGTGTGTGTGTGTGTGTATGTGTGATTTTTGAAACAGGGTTTCTCTGTGCAGCCTTGGCTGTCCTGGAACTCTCTCTGTAAAACAGGCTGGCCTCTAACTCAGAGATCTTCCTGTCTCTGCCTCCCAAATGCTGGGATTAAAGGCGTGCACCACCACTGCCCAGCTCTACCTTATTTTAAGACAGGGCCTCTCATTAGCCTAGAAATTGTCAAGAGAGTTAGGCTGGCTGCCCAGTGAGGCTTGGGAACCCACATGCCTCCATTCCAAGGCCCGTTTCCCAAGCGCTGAGAGGACAAACTCATGCCACCATGCCTGGATTTTTTGTAAAGTGAGTTCTAATGATCGAACCCACATCCTCTTACTTGAAAGGCGAGCTCTTTACTGATGGAGCCAGCTCCCAGCCCTGGCCTGCCTCCTCGTGTGGCCTCGCTCTCATCTCCACATGCAGTTAGCTCCCGCGTTCTCTGGGAGTCTGCCCTGACTGTGTTTCTCCTTTCTCTCACCCCCGGCCTCCTTCCCCATGCTTCTCTTGCCAGCCAAATCATTTAATGTCACCAACTGTTGTCACCATTAGGAATCCTGGGTTCTGTGGGGACAGGAACCTTGTTTTTTCATTCCTGGCTCTAGCTGCAGTCCATTCAGCATGAAGTATGTGCTCAACTAACACATTCTGAATGGACAGATTAGCATACCCCTGTCACGGAGTCCCGTTCCACCTTTCACCCATTTGTCCGTTCATTCATCTAACAGATAGTGAGCATGCATTCGGAGCCCGGCATGCTCAAGGAGCTCGGGACCTAGACTGAACAAGTACCGATCACGTCACTGGGAGCCTCACATGTGATGCCTGGTCCTCCTGCTGCAAGGGAGAAGATACTGTTTCCATTTGACAGCTGGGGAAACTGAGGCTCAAGAAGGGCTGGAGCAGTGCCAAGCACAGTATAAGCATGTTACAAGTACTCCCTATTTAACCCGTAAAGCCACCTTGACTATGACAGCAGTTGAAAAAATTGAGGCTCAGAGAGGTCATGTAACTTGTCCAGGGTCTAACAGCTTGAAAATGGCAGAGCAGGAAGTTGAACCCACGTCTTGCTCTTGCTTAGTCCCTAAGGGAGATTAAGGATGCTTGACACCAGTTGCCTTGTCGCCAAGGAAACAGAGGTTGGTACTATGGTCTGGCAACCATACTTCTCTCTGTACCTTCAATCCACTGGATGTCAGGGACTCTGGCTGTTCTGTGCGTCCAGATGCTCTCAGTGGGACTCAGCCTCAGACTGTCCCCAGCTTGCAGGACTGTGCTCAGCTCAGCTCTTAGTGGGAGGGGAGTGCCAGGTCTACTCTGGTCCCAGGCTCTTCCTACCTGTCAACCACCAGTCGTGGGAAACTGACCCTCTGGTTCTCATCCATAAGGGCGTCATGCTGCGCCGTGAAGGGTCTCTGGGCCCGGAAGGCCCTGACCACCAGACTGCCCTGGAAGGTCTCAGCCATATGGGAACACACAGCTGAGTAGCTGGCGGACTCCAGGCGTCTCAGCTGGCAAGAGGTGGCCACATAGAGGCTCTGTGGTGGGAGAGGGGAGGAGGGACAGAGACAAAGAGGGAGCACTCAGAGAACAAGGCGCAGCAAGTGTCCTCTGCTGTCAGCCTGCTCAGCCCGCCAGCTTGGTGGTGAGGCAGAGCAGAGGTCAACTGAGGTGAGTCCACTTGGCCCCTGGCAAAAGCGTGTGTAAACTGAGGTCTGGCTGAGCTGCTCTGAGCGTCTCAGCAACCGGCAGGCAGTGTTCTGTGCCGCCCAGACTGCCAAGGCTATGGCGCCCACTCAGGCAGCAAAGCTCTGGAGCCGGCCTCCTGGCTCAGGTTCTGATCTTGGCGTTAGGCCAACTTCAGAGGGCCTCTGGCCCTGGCAAAGGAAAGCAGACATCTTAACACAATATAATCTGCCTCCCGCAGTACTGCGCCTTGCAGTGTACAAAGCGGAGGAGGGGCACTGCAGACGTGAGGCCGGAAGTTAGACATGAAGACCTCTAGGGAGTGACTGAGAGAAGACAGACAGGTGTGGGTTCTACAGGGTGGGGCGGGGCTTCTAGCCTCCCCATTCCATGCCCAGCTGCAGACCCTCTCCCACCAAGCCTTGCCCAGAGGCGGGGGACTGAGAGAGGAGACCTCGGCTCGACCTGGGCTCTGACCTCCCCATACCTGAAACCCAGCGTAGAGGAGCACGAGCGGCAAGATGGGCACAATGGCCAGAGGCGTGGCCATCGACACCGCCAGGCCGACCTCCAGGAGGCCAAAGGCATAGGTCAGCAGGGACCTCAGCTTGTCCGGGATGTCCACGTCCACCGTGTCCGTCTCCTTGGAGAAGCGGTTCAGCAGTCTCCCGACAGGTGTGCTCTCGAAGAAGCCGATGGGAGAGCGAGCTACATCCCACAGGAGGCTCCGGAAAAGCAGGCCTGAGGCCCGGGCGCCACCCAGGAACACCGCAGCCATGGAAGCAAAGAGGCCGATGGCTGCAGAGGGGGAGTTGGAGTGGAGCCTGCTGCAGGGCTGCGGCAGGTCTCCCAGCACCCGGTGACCACCGGTGGCCATCGTAGGATGTGATAGACCCACTGCTGGCGGGGTGTGTGTGTGTGTGTGTGTGTGTGTGTGTGTGTGTGTGTGTGTGAAGAGTGTCTCCCCAAACTCATGCCCACCCCAACCTCCAAATAAAACCTTATTTAGAAATACGAGTTTCATGGGTACAATAAAAGAATATGGGCGAACCGTGGCGCATGCCTTTAATCCCAGCACTCGGGATGCAAAACCAGGCGGATCTCTGTGAGTTCGAGGCCAGCCTGATCTACAGAGCGAGATCCAGGACAGGCACCAAAACTACACAGAGAAACCCTGTCTCCAAAAATAAAAGTAACAACAACAACAACAACAAAAGAATATTCTAGATTTTGGGTGAGGACTACACCTGTATCCTTCTAAGAACTGGGCACAGACAGGAGGCAGATCCGCAGACACAGAGACTAGAGTCACAGCTAGAGGGAACGAGGGGTGCAGAAGCCACCACAAATGGGGGAGGACATGGCAAGGAGAGGTACTGACTGCCAAGGGGACACTACTGTCAATCATAGTCCCACAGTATAGTGTAGGCAGTCACATGACTCAGCTAGCCAGTCAGAGCACACCAGCGATGGGGCCCATTGTGATTGGCTCATGATGGCCGCCTAACTTGTAAAGGGCCAGACAGAACCTTCCCTGGTGGATGGTGCCTGAGCTAGAGCAAAGTGCCGTGTATTGGGGATATCGGGGTGGCCTGGGGCAAGCCAGGTGGTCTCCCCCAGCCTCCTTTAGGAACCAGTTCCTGTCACTGGGTTTAAGATATTGTGGGAAAATATGTTTCTGTGACTCTAGAGACTGTCCAGTTCACAGATATGTTTTGTTTCTTTTGAGATGAGGTGGGGGGCCTCATGTAGCCCAAGCTAGACTTGAACTTGTAATGTAGCAGATGATAACTTTGAACTCCTGATTCCCCTGCCTCCACCTCTGGAGTGCTGAGACTTCAGGGGTGTGCCACCACCCCAGGCTAGCCTGAGGTAGCCAACATGCAGATGTGTGCCACCCAAATGGGAGTTCAAGTTCATTCCAGCTTGGCTGACTGACGGCTCACTCTAGTGGATTAAGTAACCATCTGCGTTCAATCAGCTTTTCCCAGCTAAGGCAGCCAGGTCTACAAACTACCGGGGTCCCTAAGGTCAGGGAGGCTCATGGCATCTTGCTGATGTGGCTGATAGTCGTAGTGAATCATGCTGACGGTGCTTTTTGTTTGCAGTGCTGAACCCAGCCTCACACATGCTAGGCAAGCATTCTACACTAAGCTACATCCTCAGATTCCCCCCTTTTACTTAAAAATTACATCTTTAAAGTAAAGAAAGTACTCTAAGTAAGTGTGTGTGTCCATGCCATAGCATGTCTGTAGAAGTCAGAAGACAGCCCGTGGGAGTCTGATCTCTCTTACCACACGGCTCCCAAGAGTTAAACTCAAGTCAACAGGTTTGGTGACAGGTGCCTTTACACCGAACCTTCTCCCCAGTCTGTTCTAACTTATTTTGAGATAGTACCTCACTAAGTTACCTGGCCTGTCCTTGAGCCCAGGGTGGTCATAAACTTGTAACCATTCTATTCTTCAGCCTCCCGAGTAGCTGGGGTTACAGGCATGCGTCACTATTTCTGGAGAACTCAAATAACGTTCATGACGGGGACAAACCCACATGTTCAGCAGCATTTCCCTGTCACTGTGGCCATATTTGAAATGTAGGGGAGTCAGGGGCTAAAGACAGTGGGGAGACTGAACTAGGGAGGATGAGGCTCTACAAGGGCACCGTAGATGATCTGGGCAGGTTGTGAGGACATCTCCATAAACCACAGAGGAGTGCCACTCCACATCAAGTCACAGGACTGGCCTTGTCAGTATCCTTGATGCAATATGGCAATATCACTTTGCAGCCTGGTGTCCTTGGCAGAGGGCACATGGGAGCCCTTTGCACCTTGCCTCATGGCAGAGGTGAGCCTGCCACCACTTCAGGAATTGTTGTTATTTTAATAGAAGGAGTTGAGTGTGGTGGTACACACCTGCGATCCCCAGATAAGTCGGGGGATCTTGAGTTTGAGGTCAGCCTGGACTCTGAGGAAAGACTGCCTTGAATTGAACAATAACTTAAGTTGGGCTGGGGAGAAGGCTGAGCAGGAGGAAATGCTGCCAAGGCTAATGGCCTGAGCATCCCAACCCTGGGATCTGCACAGGAGAAGGAGAAAACTCACTCCTGCAGGTGTGATCACACGTGTGCTGTGGTGTCCATGCACACACCAAAGTAAGTAAATAGACAAATGTTTTTTTTTAAAGTAACCAAAAGAGAGAGAGAGAGAGAGAGAGAGAGAGAGAGAGAGAGAGAGAGAGAGAAGGAGAAAATGGGGCAGTGAAAGAGGAAGTAGAGTGCATTGGGGAGGGGGTGTGGCCTGGGCTGAGGTCTAAGTCTGGCTTTGTCTGGAGGTTTGGGGTGGGAGACTGAGGTCATTAGCTAACTTCAGCGATACCTTCTTAGTAGGAAGGAACTGTCCTCAGGCCCTCATTCCCTCCAGGACACCTTAAGGACCTAGGGATGGTTGGTCCTAGGATGTTTTGGGCAGACATTCAAGGACAGGAGGGGGTTGAGTGGGAGGCAGAGCTTGAGCTCACTGACACAGGGTACCTTGGAGACAGCCAAGGAGTCCAAAGACCCAGCCACGCAGGGCTGCATGCATCTGCCGTCCATCCACGACCGGGTCGTCCGCCCAGAGGCTCAGCCAGTAGCCCTGGCAGAAGGATGCCACTTGCTGGCAGAGGAAGAGGAACAGGGTGTAGGTGCAGAGGGGTGTGCCCACTGCCTGCAGGTAGCTCAGGTATGTGGTGGCCTTCACCTATAAGACATGTGGAGGAAGGGTGGCAGAGAAGGGGATTAGAGGAGAGTGAGTTGGGTCTAGGTTAGGTCAAATTCCCAAAGGCATCATTAGCAGAGCCTCACTGGGCATGCCCTCTTCCCTACAGATCCCCGCCTCAGGACCCTTCTGCTAGAGACCCATGTAGGTCATGGGAAGCTGTAGCTACCAGTTGATCTGGGTGGGCAGGTGAAGAAAGAAGAGGTGAGGGGACCCACACATGGGTTAAGGACAAAGGCAAGGCAGCATGGAAGAAGAGAAACGGTACTATGGAGTTCAGATTTGGGCTTCCCTAGACTGGAGTGTTGGTTATAAAGACAAGGGTCAACTCTACACACCCTGGCTCCTTCATCTTTAAAATGAGGCTGTTACTGCCAGGAGGTGGTGGTGTATGCTTTAATCCCAGCACTCAGGAGGCAGAGGCAGGTGGATCTCTGTAAGTTCGAGGCCAGCCTGGTCTACAGAGTGAGTTCGGGGCAGCCAGGGCTGCACAGAGAAACCCTGTCTCAAAAAATCAAAAAAAAAAAAAAAAAAAGAAAAGAAAGGAAGGAAGGAAGGAAGGAAGGAAGGAAGAAAAATAAAAAAAGAGGCTATTACCATCTAGCTTTCTGGAGAACAGGGCAGGGTGAGGTGGGAGATTGTAAGGATTAAGAAAAGGAAGGTTAGAATCCCATTCGGCCCATAGTAGGTGCTTGAGAAAGGTGAGTGCCTTCCCCAGTGTGTTGGGCTGAAGCAGGAGCTCTGGTGGTTACCCGGCCATGCTGCATGTTGTCCTCGCTGTCCTCGCCTGCTGTCAATCCTGCCCCCTTAGGGTCACCCAGAGAAGGCTCTGTCTGTGCCTCTGAAGTGGTGCTGTCCTTCACAGGGGCCGACTCGATGGGCCTGAGCCTGCCATTTAGAGGAAATCAGGACACTTTAGTGTATCTTCCCGTGGGGGACCATGAGCTTCTTCAAATGGCAGCCTGTGAGCTTTGCAGTATTCTTCCTAGCTCTTCATTCATTCACTCAGGAAGGAGGGATGGAGGTGTGCAGTCATGGAGGTGTGGGTGGATGGATACATGGGTGGATGCATGATCTAGGCACCATACTTCCCTCCTACATGGTACCCAGCTCCATCATTCTAGAGTCAAAAAAGCCTGTCCCTGATGCCATTTTATGAAATGAACAGTCGTCCAGACAGGAAACTGTCTTCCGGTTTCACTTTGGCCTAAGCTTTGTTCCAGCTGTTGACCCTCAGATTCATCAGTCCAGCTTGTCTGAATGTCAGTTTTTCACATTTGTGATGCCAAAGATATCTGTATTCCTGTCATCTATGGAAGTTTGGACTGATTTAGCTGTTCTGTGCCTCAGTGTCCCTAGCTAAAATGGGAATATCTACCATTTAATACCTGTTTATTGTCTCTCTAGCATTATCAATCATTTGTATCCACCCATCCTTTCTTCTATTCATCCATCCATCCTTCTGTTCATCCGTGTATCTAACCATCCATCCTTCTGTTCATCCGTGTATCTAACCATCCATCCTTCTGTTCATCCATGTATCTAACCATCCATCCTTCTATTAATCTGTGTATCTAACCATCCATCCTTCTGTTCATCTGTGTATCTAACCATCCATCCTGTTCATCCATGTACATAACCATCCATCCTTCTGCTCATCCATGTATCTAACCATTCATCCTTCTGTTCATCCGTGTATCTAACCATCCATCCTTCTGTTCATCTGTGTATCTAACCATCCATCCTTCTGTTCATCCGTGTATCTAACCACCCATCCTTCTGCTCATCCGTGTATCTAACCATCCATCCTTCTGTTCATCCGTGTATCTAACCATCCATCCTTCTGTTCATCTGTGTATCTAACCATCCATCCTTCTGCTCATCTGTGTATCTAACCATCCATCCTTCTGTTCATCCGTGTATCTAACCATCCATCCTTCTGTTCATCTGTGTATCTAACCATCCATCCTTCTGCTCATCTGTGTATCTAACCATCCATCCTTCTGTTCATCCGTGTATCTAACCATTCATCCTTCTGTTCATCTGTGTATCTAACCATCCATCCTTCTGTTCATCCGTGTATCTAACCATCCATCCTGTTCATCCGTGTATCTAACCATCCATCCTTCTGTTCATCTGTGTATCTAACCATCCATCCTTCTGTTCATCCGTGTATCTAACCATCCATCCTTCTGTTCATCCATGTATCTAACCATCCATCCTGTTCATCCGTGTACATAACCATCCATCCTTCTATTCATCTGTGTATCTAACCATCCATCCTTCTGTTCATCCGTGTATCTAACCATCCATCCTGTTCATTCGTGTACATAACCATCCATCCTTCTGTTCATCCGTGTATCTAACCATCCATCCTTCTGTTCATCCGTGTATCTAACCATCCATCCTTCTGTTCATCCATGTATCTAACCATCCATCCTTCTATTAATCTGTGTATCTAACCATCCATCCTTCTGTTCATCTGTGTATCTAACCATCCATCCTGTTCATCCATGTACATAACCATCCATCCTTCTGCTCATCCATGTATCTAACCATTCATCCTTCTGTTCATCCGTGTATCTAACCATCCATCCTTCTGTTCATCTGTGTATCTAACCATCCATCCTTCTGTTCATCCATGTATCTAACCACCCATCCTTCTGCTCATCCGTGTATCTAACCATCCATCCTTCTGTTCATCCGTGTATCTAACCATCCATCCTTCTGTTCATCTGTGTATCTAACCATCCATCCTTCTGCTCATCTGTGTATCTAACCATCCATCCTTCTGTTCATCCGTGTATCTAACCATCCATCCTTCTGTTCATCTGTGTATCTAACCATCCATCCTTCTGTTCATCCGTGTATCTAACCATCCATCCTGTTCATCCGTGTATCTAACCATCCATCCTTCTGTTCATCTGTGTATCTAACCATCCATCCTTCTGTTCATCCATGTATCTAACCATCCATCCTTCTGTTCATCCGTGTATCTAACCATCCATCCTTCTGTTCATCCATGTATCTAACCATCCATCCTTCTGTTCATCTGTGTATCTAACCATCCATCCTTCTGTTCATCCATGTATCTAACCATCCATCCTTCTGTTCATCTGTGTATCTAACCATCCATCCTTCTGTTCATCCATGCCCCTTTTCATCTTTCCTTCCACACATTCGTTCATCCAACCATCCACTCTTTCATTCTCTCTTCATTCTACCCATCCATACACCTGTCAGTTCATGCTGAACATGTCCCCATCACACATCCATCTCTCCATCCATTCCCATATCTACATACGCACTTCTACCTGATCTTACTCAGGTTCCTGTGCATCACCCTGCGGCTCAGGAGCACTCTCAGGGTGGCCAGTAGGCATGATGTCAGAGGATCTGTCCCCATTCTCAGTATCCACAAGGCCCAAAGACCCTCAGCTTCCCTTGTATGCTCTCCCATCTGCTGGTATAGAAACCCACACTGCCTGGCACATGGTGACCTGTTGTTGTCAAAGTCCAGGTCCACAGTGAGTCCACATGTGCCCTGGATACAGAGGATTGGTAGGAAGGGGGACAGCGGACTCCCTCTTGGTGCTCCCACCTGTGTGCTCGGCCAGACTCCAGCCCAGCCTGCCCTGCAGAATGGGAACTGTGCAGTCTAGCACAGTCGTTTCCAGCCATGTTGAGGAACTTTCCTGGAAGCCAGCCTGCCCTGCTCTACTGACTGGCATTGACCCACTTGAAGTACTTATCTTAGAACTGACCACGTGGCTTACCACTGTCAGTTAACTGATGGATCATTTGGGGTGAATGACTTATCCATCACTGAGCCCATAGGGGTACTTAGCAGGCACCCCATATATGAATTTGGCCATCCTCTCTGCTGAGGCACGGTAGCCATAGCAGATCCTGTTCTGGCCCTCCCTTGCTCAGCACCAGGGAACCCACCTCTCTGGTCTGTGCTTGGGCCTCCCACTTCCAGGAAAGCCTCCGAGGTCATCACTGGTGGCCTCAGCGTGTGTACCTGCAAGGGTCAAGGACATCAGTGAAGGCTACACCGGAGATTCCGGATGTGGGCTTTGACACTCACTGCTGTAGTGCCTTAACCTCTCGGAACAAACATTTCCTAGCATGGTTCCTGCAGCGGCTCTAGCAACCTTTCTCTGCTCTCACCCTTTCCCCTGGGGTCACTCAGAAGCATCATTCATTCATCCTCATTCACTCATTCAGTCAGAAAATGCTGAGCACATGCTATGGATTTGGGAAAATAGCAAGTTGCCTCAGCATCCCCAACACACTTGCTCAGGCAGTTAATTGTGCCTAGAATGTCCTGTCCTCACTAACTCACATGAAATCTCAAGTGCCAGATCCCCCAAGAATAATCTCCTATCTGATGTTACCCAGGTTGGGCCAGAAATCTAAACAGAAATATAATTGCTTATCCCCAGACCTGTGAACAAGAAGTAACTGTTATTACAAACCACTGAAATATGGGTGCTGTTTGTTATGCAGCACAGTCACAGTAAAAGCTGTCCAATACAAATGTGCAAGCTCTGTGCTCAAGGTCCCATCTTCAAGCTCAAAGACAATAACACAGTGGGTCAACAGCTAAGTGTTGTGGTGGTTTGAAGGAGAATGGCCCCCAGAGACTCAGACATTTGAATAGTTGGCCCCCAGTTGTTAGAACTGTTTGGAAAGGATTGGGAAGTGTGGCCTTGTTGGAGGAGGTGTGTCACCGAGGGCAGGCTTTGAGAATTTTCAAAGCCCAAGTCATTCCCAGTCTGTCTGTCTCTGTCTCTCTGTCTCTGTCTGTCTCTCTGTCTCTATCTCGTGATTTATGTCTCAAAATTGAGCTTTTTTTTTTCAGCTATCATGCCTGCCTGCCTGCTGCCATGCTCTCTACCACGATGGTCATGGACTCTAACCCTTGGAACTGCAAACCTCAAATAAACACTTTCTTCCATAAGTTGCCTTGGTCCTGGCATCTTATCACAGCAACAGAAGTAACTAAGACAGGTTTTTTTGTATCTGTATGTGTGTGTAGTCGTGTGTGTGTGCATGCATGTGTATTTGTGTGTGCATACACGAGGAGGCTAGAGGACAATCTTGAGTGTCATCTTCAGGAATGTTGCCTACCTTGTTTTGTGAGACAGTCTCTTACTGGCCTAGAACTCACGAATTAGGCTAGGCTGACTGGGCAGCAAGTCCTACAGATCCTCCTGTCTCAGTCTCCCCAAAGCTGAGATTACAGGTGTGTGCTACCATGCCCAGCGTTTTACCGGGGTGTGGAGGATTGAACTTAGGTCCTCCTGCTTGCAAGGCAAACACTTGACCAACTGAGCTATCTCCCCAGTCTATCGCTTAGGGCCAATGCTGTGCCGATGTTTCTAGAAGAGGCAGAGCCCTAGACCAGGGGTAACATTAAAGCAAGGCTTGAGGACATGGGGAACATGGAGGACACCAATGGCCAACGAATTCAAAAGCATGTTCTCTGGCATCTAGTAGCTTGGCTTCGTGGCCCAGCACGGTTGCCTGTGAGTCAAGATGTAGGACTCTCAGCTCCTTCTCCAGCACCATGTCTGTCTGCACACCACCATGTCCTACCATGATGAAAATGAACTGAACCTCTGAAAATGTGAGCCACACCAATTAAATGTTTCCTTTTTAAGAGTTGTCATGGTCATGGTGTCTCTTCACAGCAATAGAAACCCTGACTAAGACAATGTTTATGGGCGATGTTACTTTGGGAAGTTTGTTATTTACCTTCTTGAGTGCAGAGGGACCCTAGGATCAAATGCTCTCTGAGGTGTCTTCATGGCATCTTTGAGCATAGACACTGGGTGGGACACCCTGAATTCTACTCTGGGACCACAGACAGAGGCCTCAGTTTGCTCTATACAAGAACAGTTGGGGTAGCCCCCACCTCAGAGGACTCTTATGAGGATCAAAAGAAATAAAGTACAGCTAGGGCTGAGGAAATGGCCAAGTTGGTCAAGTGCTTGTCTCACAGGTCTGAGGACCTGAGCTCCACCCCCAGAACCCACATAAAAAGCCAGGCAAGGTAGTGCATGCCGGCACCGGGAAGGTGGGGGCAGAGGGTCCCTGGAGCTCACTAGTCAGCCAGCCTAGCTGAATCAGTGAGCCCTGGGTCCCAATAAGAGACCTTGGCTCTAAAAGCAAGATGGACAACTCCAAAGAATGACAGCTGAGATTGACCTCAGGCCTCCAACCACACATGCATGCACACTGGCGCATACATGTGCACCTACACACACAAACACACAAAGAGAACCACTAGTATGGGGAGAGACGCTGCGAGCCCCAGGCAATGTCCTTGGCTCTTCGTGGGGGTGGGGTGTCTGCAGGGCCAGTGGTTGCAAGCAGGCCCTCAAGATGGGTGTGGTCAGGACACTCTCCCTACATCAGTGGGACCCTTGCAGCCTTCTCCCAGAGCCAGGCACAGAGATTCAGTGATGCCCAGCCAATACCTCCTTCTCCTCCACCTGCCGGCTGTCTGGCTCCATCCAGAAGACCCACCAGGGCTCCGTTCCTGTGCAGAAGGTCCTGGTAAGAGCCCATCTCTGCGACGGTCCCGTTGGCCAGCACCAGGATCTGGTCAGCCTGGGGCAGGACGTGCAGCGTGTTCGTCACCAGGATCCGAGTCTGGGCAGGGCAGGGGCAGAAGTGACATGTGCTGGAGTGTCCCCAGGTCAGGAAGGGGGAACAGGCGCCCCTTCCTGGGCACCTGCCCTTGTTCTGGAGAACACCATATCCAAAGAGAATAGTGGGGTATCTCCAGTCGAGAAGATGTGGGTTAAAGTGAACCTTTGGGAGCCTCTCATTCTGATGGTGTTGTGGGGTGATCTGAGAAACCCACGTTAAGACCAAAATATAACAAATGGAAATACATTTAAAAATCTTTTTTGACATAGGGTCTCATGTATACCAGGCTAGCCTTGAACTCACTCTGTAGCCAAGTGTTCTAACTTCATTTCTGTTGCCATGACAAACGCCAGTACCAAAAGCTACTTAGGGAGGAAAAGGTTTCATTTGGCTCACACTTCCAGGTCACAGTTCACCACTGAGAAGTCAGGACAGAGCTCGAGGCAGAAATCTCAAAGCAGGCCTACTTGTTCCTCCATGTGGTGTTAGCTCCCATTAGGGAACTCAGAGCCCAGGAAGTACAGCAAGATCCACGAGGATGCTGCTTATCGGATGGCTCCCTCACAGGACCATGCTTAGCCAGCTTCACTGCACAGCCCAGGTCCACCTGCCTAGGGATAGTGGTGCTGGTGTCCACATTGGGCTGGGCCCTCCTACATCAATTAACAGACACGCCCACAGGCCAATCTTACCTAGGAAATTCCTCAGTCAAGGCTTTCCTCTCAGATGACTGGGCTATGCTAAGTTAACAGTTAAAGCTGGCCAAGACACCAAGAATAACCTTGAATTTCTGACCATCCTGCCCTCATCTCACAAGGGGTAGTGTTACAGGCATACACCATGGCTACTCATGAGGTGTTGGGGGTGGAACTCAGGGCCTTGTGTGTGTAATACTGCCACTGAGTGGCACCCTGATACGGGAATACATTACATTTACCACATCGAGCATCAGAGCTCAACCATAAAGTACTTCTCAGAGCTTGCTTTTTCCTCCTTAAGATTGCACAGTAGATGGATTCACAGTCCATGACCACCAACTAGCACTATGAAAAAATATTGCTTCCCAGGAAAAGATCAAAATCTTTAAAAAAAATCTTAAAAAATTAAATATGTACCACTTTTAGATCATAATAAAATTGAAACATTATAAATAGTTTAACCACAAATCCCCTAATAAAGAAGTAAGGGTAAGCCACTAGGATTTGGGGAGCTGTTTGTTACACAGCATTGTTGAAGGAAAAGCTGATTGATACAAAGAAGAAAATTGGACTCAAGAAGAGCTGATGAGACAATGCTTGGTTAGGACAGAACTCTCAGGACTTCCCCAGCTTCACCCTGACACTCACTTACCGTACCCTGGAGCAGTCCACTGGGCCCGATGACCTGTTTGAAGACATGCTGGCTGACGTGGGCATCCAGGGCCGCCAGGGGGTCATCCAGCAAGTACACAGCAGCCTTTCTGTACACAGCCCGAGCCAAGCTCAGCCGTTGCTTCTGGCCCCCGGAAAGGTTCATGCCCTGGGAACATGAGACAGGGACTCAAATACACATCTGCTGGTGACATCAGAATGACCAGGTGGTGGTGGTGGTGGTGCAAGCCTTCAATCCTAGCACTCTGGGTTGGGGGCAGAGGCAGGAGGATCTCTGTGAATTCAAGGCTAGCCTGGTCTACAGAGCAAGTTCCAGGACAGCTAGGGCTACACAGAGAAACCCTGTCTTGAAAAACAAAACAACAATAACAACAAAACCAGAGTGACATGGGTGAGGGACACACCTGCTCATTCAGTGAGGGGCAGCTCAAGGTGCCTGTCCTTGGGTCACATTTGTCTCTAAACACTGAGCCAGGATCCTTGGTGGCCTGAGCCTGCTTCTCCCCTTCCCAGCGTCCCTTCTGGAGATGCTGTCTGCACTCTTCAGTCTCCTCCCTCTCTTCCAGGCTGACTCCATCCCTCTCTGCCCAGCGCTTCTTCCCTTTCCTCCATTGATGACATGTTCCCGGAGGACGCCACTCACTCCCTTGTCTAAATTTCTAGTCCTTATTTTCAGTCATTCACTTCCTCAGCTAATGCTCACCCATGGTAGCTCTACTTGGATGTACTTGGCTGTGGGGATCTAGCAGTGACAACCTGCTCTCCTGACCCTTTCATCTAATGAGTATGTGCTGGGAAAGGTGACAAGATCAGGCCTGTCCTCAAAGGTGATGCAGGGCATAAGCCTTGTGTGTTCCATGGAGACAGTGTTCACAGGCCTTGGGAGATTCGGTGAGCATGCTGGGGTCCCTGTAGCTGGAGAGAGCAGGAACATGGAAGTATGACAGGAGATGAGGTAGAGAGAGAAATGGGGTCACATGGGGGCTTTCTGGGGCTGGTCAAAACTTTGACTCTGAATCTGAGGAAACAGGAAACCCTGAGAGTTCTGAAGGGAGGGAGGGAGTAACTTGACCTGTTGGCACAGGGCTCTCTGTCTGCTGGGCTGGGATTGGTCTAAAGGGAGAAAGGATAGAAACTAGGGGGCCTGAGCCAGTGGTGGCACATGCCCATCATCTCAGCACTCAAGAAGGCTGAGGCAAGAGGATCACAAGTTCTTGACCCTGTCTCAAACATAAATAAACGAGAGACTGGAGCTCAGAGGTGAAGCAGTTGCTCAGAATCTGCAAAGACCTTGGTTTGATCCCCAGCATCGATTCCCAGTTCCCTCAGCTAGGGGTCAGCCCACATTTTCTAGGATGAGTCAGAGAATAGCTCTTGTAAAGTTTGAGGGCCATTTGATGTCTGTCCCAATTGCCCAACTCTGACCTCTGAATGCAAAAGTAGACATAGACCATAAGCTGTGGATAGATGGCTGTGTCCCAATAAAACTTTATTTATAAAAACAAGTAGTGGGCCGGTCCTTAGCACATAGTTTTCTGATTCTGTTTGTTCTATAGCTTCAGATGCCTGTGTCCTTTGTGGAGACCATCTGGCTTAGATTCTTTGGTGAGGCCAAGAAAGGGGAAGCAATTTGACTAACAGTATCCAGCAGGGCATTCTGCTTTCCTTTTGTTTGTTTTATTTTCTTTCAATCAGTTTCTCTCAATAATTGAACAGCTGCTATATGTTTGGCCTTGACCTGGGACCTCCTTCCCTCCCCCCTTTCCACCCCTACTGTCCCCCATCACGCTGCCCCCAGATCAGGGAGGCATATGGCCCCAGGGACTCCTCACCTGCTCCCCTATTGGGGTGTGAACTCCTGCAGGGAAGCTGGCCACATCAGACTCCAGGGCACAGGCTTCCAGAACTTTCTGCAACCAGGGCAGGTCCAGCTCCTGCCTGAAGCACACATTCTCCACCACCGAGGTATTCTGGACCCAGGCCTCTTGGGGCACGTAGGCCATGGAACCCTGAAACACGCCTCACTGTAGGCAGTTCATATGAGAGTAGGAGAACTGGGTACCCAGAGGGTGGGAGGCTGACAGTGAATGGCAGCGATCTTGGCTGCGAGGGGGGCAGGGAGGAACGGGTGGCCTTACCTCAATGCTCACAGACCCTTCTACCTTCAACAGCTCCCCAAGCAGGGCAGACAGCAGGGAGGACTTCCCAGCCCCCACTGGACCCACAACAGCCAGCAGACAGCCCTGAGGCACGGTGAGGTTGATCCTGACAACCCAGGGGAGATGCAGCCCTGAAGGTCCAGCCTGGGTGTGTACAGAAGCCGGGAACCCTAGACACACCCACCCCATCCTGCTGTTCAGGCCTTGGGGTGACCATTAAGAGGATATACAGAGCCTTCCCTCCCCTGGTCCTTGTCTGGCTATCTGAGCTACCTTCCCTGTCACACCTGAGCATATCACATGTACACATGTGCCTGCCACACAAGCACTTACAGACATGCCACCAACATTAGTACACAGTCACATGCACAGCCAGTATACGGATGCAAGCACATGCATGTGCCCACGTGCACCACTGCGTGCATATCCATGCACACATGCACATGCAGAGGGGATCACGATGTGGGTCTCTTGGTTGCTGTCTCCTCTTGCTCAGGCCTGCAATGCACGCCCTGCTGCTCTTCCTGCCTCGGCCCCGCCCACTCCTGCCCATCTTCTGCTGTCAGCCCTTACCCAGCAGTCACAGGGACCTATTAAAGACCAAATCAAGGCTGGGTGTGAGGGTGCACACCTCCCAGCACTTGAGAGGCAGAGGCAGGCAGATCCCTATGAATGTGAGGGCAGCCTGGTCTACAGAGTGAGACCCTGTTTCAAAAAACAAAACCAAAAAACCAAATCGGTTCCTAACCCTCCCAAGCTACACCATCCAGCATTCCAGTTTGACTGAGGGCGAGAAGGAAAGCCCTGGTGACTACGAGTTATGACCAGGCACACTCTTAGTGCTTCTCCGGTGGTCCAGTGGTTCTCAGCAGGGGTAGTTTTGCTCTGGTGGGGTGGGGTCATTTGGCAACATCTAGAGGTATTTTCGTCACACAGCTGATTGGGGCTGGGGTTCCTCAGTACTTAGTTCAGCCAAACATCCTACAAGGCCCAGGACAGCCCACAATAGGGAATTCTCAGCCCCAAACACCGACAGGGTATGACTGAGAACCTGGCCATGCTCCTGCCTCAGGGTCTCTCCACAGTTCCAGAAGCCTTCCCCTGACCTCTGGACCCTCAGCTGGAATGCCAACCTTCCCACACTATGGGCTTTGTCCCTTCCCTAGGCTTTCCACTGTGTCCCATGTCTATCCAAATGTCACTCCAGGAGAGCAGAGCCCCGGCCTTCCCTCTGTCCCCAGCATCCAGAACAGAGTACACACAGCAGGTGGTTGCTCGGTGCACACTCCTGAGAGTGTGGGGTACAGGGAGACAGAAACGGCCAGATTTCCTTCCTCTTGGTGGGTGACAATGGCCTTGGAACTGATACAGGAGGCACAGAAGGCGGTCACAGCTGATGAGGCTGGGCCTTGAGCCTCATGTTAGTCAGGTGGGGAGCAGAGGAGTGCCTGATGTGGGGGAGGGTGCTCAGGTACCCTGTGTCCCCTTTATAGGGCTGTAGCATGCAAGAATCCTTGCCTCCCTGCACAGAACCCTGGCATAGCCTAGCCTATCCTCCAGCCCCAGGTGCCACACTGTTTCTCAGAATCTAAGAGCATCTTTCGGTGGGGTTTCATACCCGTGCAGGCAGGGAGGGCTCTCCTGGGACCAAGCGAAAGTGCCATTGTGTACAGAAATTCGATCCTTTGAGGCTGCAGGGCATAGAAAGACAGTTACAGGGGCTGGTCCTGCCCTCCTGGCATCCCAGCATTCAGTGTTCAAGACCTCAGCCCTTTGCTCTGTCCTCAAAGCATCAAGTTTCAGCTAGAAGCCTCACAAGGCCCTGCCCTGCTACCTGTTGACTTGGCAGAGACCCTGTCATAGTAATTCGGACACAGGCAAACCTCAGCCAGGGATTCAAATCCTGTTGGCTGCCTTTGTTTGTTTGTTTGTTTTGTTGCTTTTTATAAAACAAAAAATTTGAACTAGGCATGGTGGCTCATGCCTGTAATTCCGGAACCTGGGATGTTGAGACAAGAGGGTAATGAGTTAGAGCTAACCCGGGTTATAGAGCGAATGTGATGCCAGTTTGGGCTATATAATGAAGATCACCAATAAAGTTATTTATTCATATACTTAAGTAAATAAACAAATAATCTCAGTGTGGTGGTTGTGCCTGTAATCCTGGTATTTGGGAGGTGGAGGCAGAAGGATCATGATGAGTTCAAGGCCAGCTTTGGCTACACAGCAAGTTCAAGTCGAGCCTTGGCTACAACGCCCTGTCTCAGAAAGCCAGAAAAAGGGGCCAGAGGGATGAGTCATGGTTAAGAGCACTGGCTGCTCTTGTAGAGGATGCAGGCTCAATTCCCAGCACCCACATGGCGGCTCACAAACCATCCAGTTCCAGAGGATCTGACACCCTTTTCTGGCCTCCCTGGGCATCAGGTACTCATAGGTACACAGACACACATGCAAGTGAACACCTATACATATAAAGTAAAAATAAATAATCCTTGCCCCAATTTTAAGACAAAAATTTAAATAAATGGTAAATAAAATGCATTAATTTTGCATATGTTCTAATCTAATTGTGGAACTTAAATTAATGTGACCTCCAAGACAACCCCTGCTGCAGGCACTTGGATCCTGAAGATGGACATGAGGCTCCAAGAGGTTAACACATCAGAGCTGGGGTTCCAATGTGTCCCTGGGGTGGGACGTCCATCCCAAGGACAGGATTTTATGTATTATGTGGGTATGTTCTAGATAAGCAGGTTGACCAGATGTCTCAGTTATATGAACTGGGTGGGAGGCCCTTGGCTGGGGACAGGCTATTTTCTGCCCTCCCTCCCACTCCCTGCAGCAGCTAATGTCACATAGGCAGTTAATGTCACATAGGTGACAGTGGCAGGACTGAGGAGAGGAGCCAGCTAACTAGAGCTTGTGAGTCTCCACACTGATGCTCTCACTGAGTCTTCTTAAAAATAATTCATTTATTTTTATAGACATTGGTATTCTGCTTGCATGTATGTCTGTGTGATGGAGTCGGA
Source organism: Peromyscus eremicus (assembly GCF_949786415.1). Taxonomy (NCBI): domain Eukaryota; kingdom Metazoa; phylum Chordata; class Mammalia; order Rodentia; family Cricetidae; genus Peromyscus; species Peromyscus eremicus. The sequence goes on from NC_081416.1 coordinate 151,274,462, forward strand.
TTCCTGGAACAGGAATTATAAACAGGTGTGAGCTGCCATGTGGATGCTGGGAACCAAACCTGGGTCCTCTGGAAAAGCAGCCAGTGCTCTTAACCACTGCTCCATCTCTCCAGCCCCTGATCTGAGTCTTTAGCTTAATAATGTGTCCATGGTTCTCTTCCTAGACTTCTGCATAAGGGTAAGGACTTGATGGGGTACCCACTCTTGAGTGTCTAGGTGGCACCCCACAGTGCTCCACTGGCTGTCACTGTACAGGTGGCAGAAGCAGAGGCTTCACAATGTTGGGTACCAAGTGCCATGGCTGGTGGTTGAATCTGCATTACATGTGCTGTCTTTGTCCCCTCCCCCCTGCCCATTTCAGCACTCACAGCATCTGGAGGGACTTGAGTCCATGCCACTGGGGTCTACTTCTTCCAGACACAGGAAGGCAGCCAGCCGGTCAAAGGACACTCGAGCCTGGAGGTACGAGAGAGGGCTGGTCACCAGGGCAGAAGGACTTTGGGTGGGTCCCTGGAAATGCCAGGGGGAGGCTTCCTGAGGACCCAGCCCAACACTGCATTTGCTGGATGTTGGGACAGAGTTTTGTAGGTCATAGAAAAGCGATGATCTTGACAGGGGTGGGGACTTCTCTCTGCTCCTCAATCCAAGAGAGAGAGACTGGAACAAACCAGCTGCCTCCGCTAAGGCCTGGGAAGAGGGCAACACCTTTCCAACAGTGTCCAGTAGCAATGTGGAGTAACTTCCAACTCTGTGCATTGGGGGCACCTTCTTGGGCACCCATTGCACACCTATCTTGGTGATTGGCGGTGATCCTTAAAATACAGGTGGCCTGGGGCTGAAGAGATGGCTCGGTGGGGTGACGCACTTGTTGTGCAAATATGAGGACCTGAGTTCAAATCCCCAGAGCCCACATAAAAGCTGGGCATGGCAGTCCATGTCTGCCATCCTAACATTTGGAGAGTGGAGATGAGTGGATCCCTGGAACTCTCCGGCCAGCCAGTCTAGTCAAATGGATAAGCTCTGGGTTCAGTGAGAGACCCTGTCTCAAAATTTAAAGTGGGGTAGAGGGAGGAATAGCTAGAACTAAGGATTTTTGAAAAAGCCATAGGGAAACCTGTTATTTTAGAAGCTCCCATATGCGTGTATGCATATATATGTATTTAATTGGAGTTACTCTACACAAGGGATAATGCTTCTCTCATAAAACATGTATTACCTAATAAAATGCCTAGTGTCGGATATGGGAATACCTCACCTCTGACCTAGAGAGACCCCTAAAACACCAGATGCCCACCAGAACTGGTGGTAAGACCCTATTGCTGAAGGCACAGCATGCTTTGGTCATAGGGCATGGAGAAACCAAGGTGACACTGGCTGGGCAGCTTCCTCCCTGCTGGCTGGCTTTTCTAGTACCAGAAGGTGCTATGTAGGCTGCTAGCGGAGAAAGTGACCAACTCTCTTACCTAGCTGTGAATCCTGTGAGCTACAGATGACTGTCGTGGGAAGATGTGCTCATGGGTACAATAGTGGCTTTAATGTGATGAAGTAAACAACAGTTTTCCGATGGGTTTAAGGCACATCTGGAACTAAACATCTGGCCAATAAGCCATGGTGGGTGAGCTTATGGATGTTCCGTTGGAACCTCCAGCTCGCCCCTGCACATTCTGGGAAGTCCCATTCCTGTCTCTGTCTCTTTCCAAACCCTGCCTGCTCCGTCTCCAAACAAAGGAAAGGGGCCCAAAAGCCCAGTTCTGCATTCTTGACGGTTACGGCGGCAGCTCCTCCCCTGAAGTTATCAGCTGCCCAAGTCCCCACCTAAGCACCCAGCTTTTGACCATACTTGGGCACAAACCCAGCGTGTGGCAGATAAGGCCATTACCCCTCACCTGCACACACACACACACACACACACACACACACACACACACACACACACACACACCAGAGGACGGAGGAGGAGGAGGTAGTTCAATTATGCAATCTTCCTCCTTTTTAGCATCCCAGATACCTGATGGGAAAGACAGAATAGGCAGAGAAATAAAAGGCTCTGCCCAAGGAGGGGACCCAGGATGAATTCTTGAATGTAGAAGTGACTCATTCTCCAGGCATGCTTGCTGAGACTTCCCTGCACCCCTGACCCACTTCTAATGGTGACTGGCTGAACTCTAGACCTTCTCCTTCCCCTCACTCCTCTGCAGCAGTGGTCCAGGGGTACTGAGTCTAGGCCAAGCTCCCTGAGCTCCTTTGAGTCATCCTCCGCCCCTCCCCGCCCCTTCCCTCACCTGAACGATGCAGTGTACAGAGAAGGGCAGGAAGGCCTGGGCTTTGTTAAGGATGCTGAGCACCGTGAGGGTCACAAAAGCCTTCTCTGCATCCATGGCGTTGTCCTCTGCCACCAGGGTGTGGACAGCAAACACAACCAGTGCCACCTGTTGAAGCACATGGGTGACACTGAGTCTGCTGTCCTTGGAGGCAGGCAGAGCCCGCTGGGGTGTCTCTAGGGTCTGTATGTCCACGCTGCAATGCTCCTGGCGCAGGCTGTCCACCCCAAGCATGCCCTCTCCCAGCCCCCTCTCAGCAGTGAGGCCAGAATGACGTCACCAGAAATGTAGACACTTGGAAGGACACGAGAGACACAGAGAAGAGGAGGGCGGAGGTCTTCAGAGCGCCTAGCTCCTGGCCCCGGATATGAAGGAGTCTCTCGAGGAAGGCTTGCTCCCAGCCATGGGACTTGATGGTTCTCATAGTTCTGAGTATGGAGCTGGTGAGCCGCGCTCGGGAGGCCTTCTGCCTCATCTGCTCTTCCTGAGACAGGAGAGAAGAGGCAAGAGAGGGGCCAGCCTGGAATTCTCCATCCCTGTGGCCCCAGACTCTTTCTCCAAGCCACACACCAACCCAGCTTCCTCACCAGGGTCCTGAGCCACACCACCCTCACTCACCCTGGACTTTCATCCCTCCCCAGAGCTGTCTCGGCTTCCTGAGCCTGCTTTCACTGTGCTAACAAGAAGCCACCAGTCGGTGTGGTGGTGCTACCAGGAAGGCTTCCCGGAGGCAAGGGTGAACTACGTCCTAAGTGAGGAGGACAGGAGGATGTAGGTCCTGAGTGCACAGCAAATGGGCAGCTGGAGTGGGTGCAGAGAGGGGAGGGGGACCTCCAGAGAGGGAACAGTGTGACTCAAAAGAAATCCAGGTAGACCACGGGAAAGGGAGACGGTGAACTGGGTTCTTCAGGGAGAGAGAGGGGTGACCGCCACAGGCTTGAAGGTCAGGCGGAAGTGTGTGAAGAGTGTCTATGAGGCTACCCAGGGACTGGCCAACCTGGTTAGCAAGGGGAGAGATGGGGCATGGACCATCTGCTGGAAGGGTGTCCAGGGATCTGCACAAGCAAAAACAGGGAGGTGGAGTGCCTGCCTGGAGAGGTCAGGAAGGCTGGCAAGCAGTGGAGTGCAGCGGAGTGGAGTGAGGCCAGGTGACAGTGAAGGGCGGATGGGACAGCCAGGAGGGGTGAGTTCAGCTACCGCCTTTCCTGCAATTCACCACCTTTACTGAACACTTTCCTCTCCCTCCACCAAAACAGGGTCTGCTGTGTAGTCCAGGCTGGCCTCAAGCTATCCTCCTGCCTCAGCTTCCTCAGCACTGGGACGACAGGTCTGTGCCGCCACAGCAAGCTTGCTGAGCACATGTTATTTATTTATTTATGAGTATATAGTCAAAAATATATATAGTCCTTGCTATGTAGACCAGGCTGGCCTCAAACTCAGATTCCCCATATCTGGCCTCCCCTCCCCCATCTCCACTCCCTGCCATCCTGGGATTAAAGGTGTTCATTACCATACCCGGCTCCATCACTTTTGTCTTCACATACAGTTATTTATATGCTTATTTATTTAATATGTGTTTGGGGGTGCGCATGCCACAGTGAGCATGTGGAGTTCGGGGACAACTTGAAAGGGCTCCCTTCACCTCGCGGGTCCTGGGATCACACTCAGGTGGCCAGGTTTGTCAGCCTTTATGCACTGAGCCATCTCACCAGCCCCACCCACTGCCCCAAATGCCGGTCAGCCGCAGTCCTCGGTGCTCAGGAGCGTCTAGTCTCAGGGCTGTGAGCTCAATACTGGGACAAGTGCTCTAGAAACAAAAACTTCAGGCAAGGGCGACCCAGCTTGCAAGACTGGGTGTGTGGCTGTGTGAGGAAGCAGAGTGGGGTGAGGGACAGAGGGAGGGGGCAAGGGCAGGTGACAGCAGGCCATGGCGAGATCTTAGGCTTCGACACTGAGTAACATCAGGGAAGGAGGTATGGCTTCTCTGACTGCCACACTTCCCTTCTGGGTGGTGAGTGGGGATGAGGGGCAGAAGCAAGAGTCAGCAAGGACAACTTGGGGCCACCATGTGAAGGGCCACACTCTAAAAGGAGCAGAGGCTTATCCAGGGACCACACAGGGAAGGCAAAGCCAGGGCTATATCCTCTTCTTGCCTCTCCCTATCTCTGTCCCCATCCAGAATCCCCACAGCTGTTCCCCCGCCCAGGGTGTCCCCATTCCCAAATGCCAAACCTGGTGGTAGCTCCTTTTCTTGGTGATGAAGAAATTCAGAGGGAGGAGGCTCAGGAAGACAGCGATGGCCGTGAGGGCAGAGGGTCCGAGGAGCTAGGGACAGAGGGGTAAGGAGGTGTCACGGGACTCCAGGGGTTTGGTCACACCACCTCCCGGGGCTGGGAATTCAGGCAGGTGCCACCGCGCCCGGCTCTTTATATAGGTTGTGGGGCTCTCGACTTTGGTCCTCATGTTCACACAGTAAGCAGTTTGTTGTCTTCCCTTCCTGATCCTTTAAATGTGTGCTTATTTTTATTGAGGTGACATGCCGCAGCACCATGTGGAGGCCAGGAGATGACCTCACAGTCAGCTCTCTCCTTCCATGTTTACATCGGTCCCCAGGCTCGTGTCACCAGACAGCAAGCACCTTAATTGACCCCCTGAGCCGTTTGCAAGCCCCTTTTTGTGGTTTGTTTCCCTAGAGACCAAGTCTTAATCCAGGACGGTCTCAAAGTCACTATGTTGCTGAGGCCGACCTAAAAATCCTATCCTCTTACCTCCACCTCCCAAATGCAAGTGTTGCAGGCGTGCGCCCCACACCCACCTTCCGGGCTCACTGTTAATTTACCCTCCATCTCACCTCTTAGTAGGGAGTCAGTCACCAGATTAACAAATCAACACACAAATTTGAAGTTTCTGATACATATATATGTATACATATGCATCTGGCATAAGAATACCCCATGCTAGGCATCTTTATGGTTAAGAACACTCACTGGCTGCTCCTCTCAAGGACCCAGGGTCGTTTCCCAGGGCCCACAAAGTGATTCAAAACCGTCTGTAACACCAGATTCAGGGGATCTGATGCCCTCTTCTGTCCTCTATGGGCACTGCGTGCATATGGTACACAGACATACAAGCAGGCAAAGTACCGTACACACAAAAATAAATACATTTTTAAATGGGGCTGGTGAGGGGGTTTGGGGGTTAAGAGCACTGGCTGTTCTTGCAGAGGCCCTGAGTTCAATTTCCAGCAACCACAGGTTGGCGCACAACTATCTGTAATGAGATCTGGTGCCCTCTTCTGGTGTGAAGGTATACATGCAGGAGGAATCCTACACATAATAAATAAGTCTTTAAAAAAAAAATGCCCCACCCAATATTGGAGATGTAATTATACTGAGCAATTATTTGGTTTATTTGAAATTCCCATTTAACCGGACATCTGTTTTGTTTGTCACTCCCTCCACCAGCTTTGGAACTTTGGGGGCCTTTGGTCTGGGTACCTGGGAGATGTAGTGGTGGGGATAGAATAAATGATTTTATAAAGTATAAAAATAAAAAATTTATTGTGCTTTTTCAGATTTTCTCCACCCCAACTCCAGTCTGTGTTTCTTCTCTCAGAACAAAGGAACTCTTAATTCCCCAGACTAAAGCGGTCCCGCTTGCTTTATTCATGCAACAATTCCACCACCTAGTGGCTCCATGGAGAACTGCCCGGAAAGCTGCTAACAGCCTGGAAAACACTCCTTCAGGATGCCAGGCCGACGCCCACCCCTCTCATCTCAAATGCTTTCCTTTAGCCCTAGCATCCACAATGCCCACCATCTCAGTAAGACTAGGACTGCATGGCGGTCCTCTGAGGCCAGGGCAGAGGCGGCCCTCTGCGGCCAGGGCAGAGGCGGCATGCAGGGTGTTATCTGTGGGTTCTGTGGCCTCTGACCACTATCAACCTCGGTTTGCTCAACACCTTGATTTCTTCACAGCTCCTTCCTCCTTCCCTTGCTCCCCTACAATAACAGCCAGCTTTTCGATACTGCACACAGGCACTGCTTGAATGTCTGTGTATGCTTGCTGAACACCTACTGTGTGTAAGCCTTGGGATGGTCAAATGTCAGTGCTCATAAGTAGGATTTTATCCGGCCATGACAGCTCATGTCAGTACTCACAGACTCCAGCCTTTCTATACAACAAGGTCAAGGGCAGCTTTTAGTGAGACTTTTCTCAAAATTTAAAAAAAAAATACTTTTTTAAGGACTGGAGATGTAGCTCAGTGGAAAAATCGCTTGTGTGGCATACTCAAGGTACCACAGAGATAAATAAGGAAACACCTAATGGTCCTCAGTGATCATGGTAATGCCTCCTCCTCACGCATCAGACAGCTAACAACACTGCAGCAGGTGAATGCCGGATGCTCTTCAAAGCACCTTGCACACTCAGCCTGAGCATCCCTAATCCAAACACTGAAACTGAAGTGCTCACAAATCTGAAAGGCTTTGAGCACCAACACGATGTCACAGTGGGAAGTTCCATACCTCATCTCTCAGTGGCCACAGTCAAAGTACAGGGCTGTTAAAGACACTGTTCAACATGACCTTTGGCCGATGGCAATAAGGCACCCACAAAACACATACAATTTTCTTATTAAACTTGAGATAGATCCTCAAGATCTCAAATGCATTTCTAACTTTCCCGAATCCAAAACCAGAACCACGCCCGGACCCAAGCGCTTCAGACAGAGGCTGCTCAGCTGCTGTCAGCCTGTCTGTCTCACCCATGTAGGACCAGGAGCCTATTTCTAATTAGCATCTGCTTTTAGAGCTGAGGAACTGGAGCACAGAGAGGGTGAGTTACTAGTGTGAAGTCCTAACAGCACGCAAATGGTAAGAGCAAGGTTTGAACCCAGGCAGTTCCCACACAGAGTCAGAGCCTATCTTCATCATCACCATCATCATCCTCATCATCACCATCATCATCCTCATCATCACCATCAAGCAGAAGCTTTTGTACCATAAAGCAGAAGGAAGAAAGTCAAAAAAGGTTCCACAGTTGATGCCGTGGCTCTGTGCTTTCTGGACATGGTGGCAAATTCCTTCCCCTGGCATTATGTTTTTTTGTTGTTTTGTTTTTGGTGACCATGCTTAAGTGGCACCAATTACTCCAAAACATAATGGAGTCACCTACTGAGTGCCTTGTGAACCCACCAAGCAGTGGTAATGGTAAGGATCACATCTGTATGGGTGTGATGGCACACTCCTGAAATCAGCACTTGGAAGGTGTTCAAGGCCAGCCTCGGCTATGTAGGAGTTTGAGGCTAGCCAGGGCTACACAAGGTCTTGCCTCAAAAAACCCAAACCCCAAATGGAGCCAAACTAAAACTCCGAAATGGGGGACAAGTTCATCAATATAACCAGCAGCATTTCATGAAAGGAACTGAGTCCCAGAAAGGGCTAGCCTCTGCTATAAGTCAAGCCAAGGCCACTCTGTCCAAGACTCTTCCCATTATGTCATCTTGCACTCTGCAGATGGAAACTGGGCTAAAGGAAGAGGAGAAAAGGATGAGGAACCAGAAGAGGAAGAACCAGAAGGAAGAGGAGGAGGATATGGAAGCTCAACCCCACTTCTCTGCTTCACACCTGCCACAGGTAGACAAAGCAGACTATGATCCAGAGGAAGAGCAGCCACAGCGCATTGAGGTAGAGGACACTCTCCGTCAGCCGCTGTATGTCCACTGACACCAGGTTGACCACATCCCCTGCTGCGCTGGACTTTCTGGAACCACTGGACAGCACCAGGACCTGGGCAGGTATGGAGAAGAGGGCATGAGGAGGGAAGGACGGGAGTGGGCACTGAGTGCAGGCCCAAACTCAGTTTACCATCTGTGCAGCGAACCTATAAACTCCAAGCCAAACTCACAAGATGGGCATGGGGATCTGGGGTGGAGGAACACATTATTGAAAATAAAAAAAGCTAGACATGTGGTGATCTTGGTTCATTCGCCTTATGCTAGAGATGCCCGTGCCCATGCTGAGAGCAGCCTCCTTTCCCCAGATGCCAGGGCCAGAGGCAGGTTGCACTGTGCTCATCTCTCTCTCCCAGACTCTAGAGTCGCTTTGGTAAATGCAGCTAGGTCTGTAGTTACATTGCACCTCAAGGGTTGTTAAAAAGTAAAAAGCGATCCTGAATCAGTGTGGTCCCTATTTTACAGCTAAGGAAACTGAGGTCCAGAGAAGCAGAGCAACTTGCCCCAAGTCAGAGACCTGTAGGCCATGAATTCAGGACCCTGGAGCCATGCCACAGAGAGCACAGGGTGCTGGATTCCCTCTGAGGCCCTCTGGCTCCTTTCTCTGGGGGCTTCTGATCCATCTGATCCTGGGGTCCGGGGACCCCTCAGCATGATGAATGCTGCTTCTTCCTGCCTGTGATCCATGGAGTGTAGAACTCTCCACTCAACAAGTCTTTACAGAGGGCTGGCTGCAGCCCCACCCACGTGACTCAACACTGAAGCTCCTACCCCTGGGTCCCCGCCTCTGCGGTCTCCGGAGAATTTCAGTGGAGACAGGCTCTCTGGCACAGCCGGAAGCAGAGCTCGAAGGTGTTTATAGTTCGTTTCAATGGAAGTGATAAGTGCCAGGAACGTGTCTCCCTGAAGGTCAGGGCAGGCCAGACCTCTGAGGATCAAAGGCTGCTTTGCTGTGGTAGGCAGTATTACCTCCTGAGATCAAGGGAAGTCAGACATGGAGACTCTTGTGGGATGTCAGCATCCTCGCAGGAATGCACCTAACCCGCTGTTGAAACAATGGACCCCTTGAAACTGGCATGTCCCCGGGAGTCTCATGCTCGGAGAGTGAAAAGACTGAAGCCTGGTGCCTGAGGGGAACTTGTCTTTGGGAGAGATTTCACAGGGTCCTGACAGAAAAGACAGATGGGTGAGGTCACACCCAACCAGAACTGCTTAGCTATACACACCTCTTACCCTCTGTTCAAATCTAAACCTCACAGTCAGGATCCCAAAGATGGACTCCGGGGTGTTGGCCACTGGGTGTCTTTGCTTCTCTTCCCAACGTGGCCACACTGGGTAAACCTCATGTCTCTGCCTTCCTTTGTCACTTGTCTCTTTAACTGGCCTGTTGGGAAAGATGCCCCGCCCAGCTTGTTGGGGCTGCAGACCAGGCTCTGACCCCAACACTTCTAGTAACATTTGTTCTCCCTGCCTGGTTGAGATGCTTCAAGCCTGAGGAACCACTGTCTGCTGCAGTCCCTGGCCCTCACTCCTACGGAACAAAAGCCAGTGAAGGAGCTAAGGGACTGAAGAGATGTGGTTGGGGAAGTCTCAGGGCTGGACCACACAGAGCATTAACTGAGCAGGTAAGAGAACGGCTGTGTGAGGGTCGGAGCATGCAGTCCGAGCACACAGTACGGATGCTGCACGCTCTTGCCCCTGGGGCTCACCTTTCTGTACACCAGGCCGGTGATGGCTGTTCGAAGCCTCATCTGTAGGACCTTGACCCTGTACATGTGCTGCTGTTCAAACAACGTCTGTAGGCAGGCTGACAAGAACATCAGCACAGCCAGGAGCCAGCCCGTCCATGCTGGGGAGTCTCGGTCGCCCATGAACTCCAGAAACAGGCTAGGGTGCGGGAAGAGGGACAGGCCGTGAGGTCGGGCTGTACCGCCTGGGTGCAGAGTCAGTCAGTGGTGGTCTTCTGAACAAATGGCCACGGTTGTTTCCACCCTGTCGGCACTTCTTTTCGATGTGGGAGTCATGTGGTCCAGGCTGGCTTCAAACTCACTGTGTCCACCATGGCCTTGAGTTTCTGAGCCTGCTGTCTCTAGGTCCTGAGAGCTAGGATACAGGCGTGTACCATCACTCCTGGTTTGTGTGGTGCTAGGGATCAAACCCAGGGCTTGGTGCATGCCAGGCAAACGTGTTACCAACTGAGCTACAGACCAAACGGAAGCCCTGCTTTGGTTTTGGTTGGGGACAGGATGTCATTCTGTGGTTCGGGTCTCAAGCGTGTGGCCCTCCTGCCTCGGACTCTTGAGTGTTGTGATCACAAACCTGTTCCAGCAGGCCCGGCTTTACTTTCCATTTTGAGACAAGGTTTCAGTAAGTGACCGGGGCTGGCCTAGAACCCACGATGTAGCCCAGGCTGGCCTAGAACTTGCAATCTTTCTCCTTTAACCTCCTGAGTGGGAATGACAGCCCCTCACCACCAGGCCTGCCTCAACACCCCACCTCTTAAATCTGGACCAGGCACCAGCTTTGGCTTTTCAGACAAGGGGAGGTAGTATTGTGCCAACATCAGGCTTTGCCTTGGGGGTGTGTGGCTTTTGTCCTGCCTCCCAGGGCCACATCCAATAGCACTGGTAGGCCTGCGATGGTCTCTTAGAGGATGGAAATTGCATGGAGCAGAGACATGTAGCTCATCTGGGCCTATTCAGCCACCAGCCACAAACACATGAGTGAGCCCCCTCAGTGGGAGCCAGTCCAAACTGCCCATCCACACATCCTGACCAGCTAGGTGAGTGCCTGTGGCTTTAAGCCTCTCATCTTGGGGATGATTGGTTAGCCCCAAAAGCTAACTGATAGCAGTGAGGTGGCAGGTGCGGTCCTCTGTCCTTCTGGGGGTCGGTCACTTTCTCCTCCATGCCTTCCCCACTCCTGCAGCCTTACTCTCCTGAGTCCCAGATGTCCACACAGAGGCAGAAGGAGCCCAAATTCTTCATCCCAGAAGGATGTCCTCACCTGAGAAGCTTAGGGACAGCGAACCTGAAGGCATCACTGATGACCAGGCTGAGGGTCCCCAGCAGGAAAGTGGACCGGAACACATGCCAGATAGCCCTGAGCAGCGGGCCCCGCTGGCTCCTCTCCGGCTTCAGGAAGGCCTCTGTCTCAGGGGCTCCCACACCACGGTTCCCTTTGCTTTTAAACACCTTGGAGTGCCTGGTAGAGAGGAGACATGGGTGTGGGGCCCACATTAGACTCGTGGCTCTAGCAAGCCAACAAACTCTGGCTGTTTTATTATTGTTGTTGTTGTTTGAGACAAGGTCATTCTGTAGCCCTGGCTAACCTTGAACTCAGAGCACTGCTGGGGGCCGGGGATAGGACTTAGGGGCCCTGGGTGAGCACTGCAGGGCCTCTGGGTCTCAGATGGGCACTGCTTAGGGCCTTTGCACCACGATGCCCACTTTTAGGGTAGTGAAGAGGACCCCCATTTAGAATCTCTGTTTAGATCACACACAGCACTCTGGGAAGAAGTGCACCTTGAGTCCAGTCAGTGATCGGCTGGTGCTTGGTGGGAACCGCTGACGGGCTGGGCGTGTGCTGGGGGCGCTGAAGCGGGATTGGGTGGTACAGGTCATTTGACCAGTGCTCTTTGCCAGGCTCCGGCTGAAGCGCTGCCTCACCACCACTTACCCCGGCAGCACACGGCAGTCCTTCCTCCATTCCCTTTCCAGCTGGGAAACGAGCTCCTCTGAAGAGTTTTCTCCTCCAAGTGACCACAGGTCTTTCGGTTCCAGCAGTTTCCTGTAGCCCCTCCACAGGAGCCTGTGAAAGAGGGGTCACCAGAGCAAGCTCCCCCAGCCCGCCCTGGACAAGAGCTTCCCCTTCGTGTTGTCGGGAAGATCAAAGATCTGAAACAAGTTTTGGACCCTGGACTTCTGCCTCCCAGAGAGGGTCTGCAAATGGTTAATTGTTTGGGGGTCCTGGGGACAAGCGATTTGACATAGAATCTGGGTGACACTCCAGTATGGCACAGAACAGAAAGCATGGCTGGTGAATGCTGTGTTTGGGAAGCAGGGTTTGCGGCCCCTCGTGGAGCTACTGGAAGACCCCTGTGCACCCAGAGTGCCGAGTCCTTCATCGGCTGAATGACTGCCAGGGGCCAGGCCCTGGGCAAGGGCTTTGCGTCCTGTAGTTCATTCAGATCAACCTGCTCTGCTTCACCTGAGGTCTGGCTGGAGCGAGAGCAGGATGGGCCCTGATGGGTGGCTGTGGCCTTGGTGCATGGGAGACCAGCTGGAACTGCTTTCTCCTTTACCCTGCGGGGTAGAGACTTGGCCTTTTTACTCACATTCCTGGTGCTCAGCGTGCAGTAGGTGCTAATTTAACCCGGTGCAGTGATGGAAGCTGAGTAACAGATGTGATTTTAGTCAGCACCTGCTACGTGCAAACTGAGTATATTCTGCTTGGTGGAGGTAGATTTGTCCCCATCTTACAGAGGGTAAGACTGAGGCTCTGGTGTTTCAAGCTCAGAGGCCAGGTAAAGAAAGCCTGGGTGAGCCTGGGAGGGAACTCTGGGGGATGAGCAGCGCTGGCAAGTGAGAGCAGCAGTAACATAGGCCAGGGACTCCACTCCAGCCCCCTGCCTCACTCACCCAGAAGCCCACCAGAACATGGCCTTGGAGGGAAATGAGGCCTCAGTCTCTGGACACGGATTCTGGAAAAGACAACAGGCCGGGGAGGAAACAGTGACGGTGTCCACCTGTCGTCCCAGCACTTGGGAAGCTGAGGCAGGAGGAAAGAGAGCTCAGGTCCACCCTGGGTTACATAGTAAGGCCCGATCTCAGAAAAGGACAGGCTGGCCTTGGTCTCACAGCCCATGGTGAGCAGGTGGCCAAGGTTAGGGAGACAGGGTGAACTGACCTCGAGTTTAATGAGTGGTGAAGTCCGGTGTCTCTTTACTACAGAGAGCTACCGGTAAGCCGTCAAGGCAATCAGGGCTGGAGGGCCAGGCATGGTGGCTCATACCTTTGATTCCAGCAATAGAGGCAGGCAGATCTCTATATGTAAGGTCAACCTGGCTTACATATCAAGTTCCAGGCCAGCCAAGGCCGCATAGTGAGACCAAAAGGGCTAGAGGGCTAATGGAGTCAATAATGCAGAACAAGAGGTACTCAGAAGAATCGCTGTTACTTTACTGAGACCAGGAAGTTCTCAAATTGCCTGGCATGGTAGCTCACACCTATAATCCAGGACTCTGGAAGTAGGAAGGTTGCTGTGGGTTCAAGGCTAGCCTGGGCTCCCTAGTGAATTCCAGGCTGCCCTGGGCTTCAGTGTGAGAGCCTGCCTTAAAAACAACAACAACAACGACGACGAACCTCAAAGCAAGGACCATGTTATGAATATGAGATATGGGGCCCAGTGATAGAGAGTGTGTGATGGTGTGTGTGTTGGGGAGAGGGGGTGTTGAGGGCTATCACTTCCAGTCTCATCACTGCTTCCTGTCCCCGTTGGGTGTAAGGAGTTCCCTCCACACAATCCCACCACCCCAAATGGAGCTGCTCTCATCACCAGGATGGACTGAAAACCTCTACAACTGTGAGCCAAGATAAGCTCCTCCTTCAGCTGTTCCTTCAGATATCTGTCACAGTGAGGAGACAGTAACTAATACACCATTCACAAGGAAGATGTGCCCTGTGACTTTGCAATCCTCCTGCCTTCCAGTGCTGAGGTCACAGATGCCTCCATGATGGGCCATGTGGTTCACATTTTGCTAAATGGCTGAACGAATAACAACAGGAAAACACAACTTGTGTTCTAGGCCAACTGCCTTTGACCACATGGGGTTGTTGACATCAGAAGGGACCCAGAGATAAAGGAGGTGCTGACTCAGTACACAGTGGCTGACTTACCAATGTCTGGGAGTCTTCCAAGAAGAAGGGTGGCTGGTCCACCAGACAGGACAGCGTGAACTCCGCCACCACCAGGGATAAGCAAAGGTAGGTGGCCAGGTGATCGAGGGGCTCACGGTGGAAGCTCTGTGGGGACAGAGAAGCCCCACTGAGCCCAGGAGTGGCAGTCAGAAACAGTGAAGGGGTTCTAGAGGTCTAGGTTGAGATTGACATGGGTCCTGATGCCTGGAGCAATTTCTAGACAGGAACCAAGCCCTGGTTCATGAAAGCACGGTCCTAGCATTCGTAGTCATCCTGGCTCACAAACACGTGCCTTAATGTGTGAGTGAGTCGCAGCCTCTGGGACAGTAACAGGAGGGATGCTGGGTGTCTTCCTTCCTCCTTTCTAGCCCTGCGGTGGCTGAATAAGAATGGCCCCTATGGGATGCTTAGTCACCAGGGAGTGACACTATTTGAAAGGATTAGAAGGATTAAGAGGTGTGACCTGATTGGAGAAAGTGTGTCACTGGGGTGAGCTTTGAGGTTTAATAAGCCCATGTCAAGCCCAGGGTCTTTCTCTCTCTGCATATTGATCAGGATGAACTCTCAGCTCCTTCTCCAGCACCATGGCTGACTACCTGCCGCCACGCTCCCCACCATGATGATAATGGACTAACCTCTGAAACTGTAAGCCCACCCCCAATTAAATGCTTTCTTTTATAAGAGTTGCCTTGGTCTCTTCACAGCAGTAGAATGGTGGCTAAGACAAGCCCCCACCTCTCGTTTAGCTGATTTTATCAGCAACTATTCAGCACTGGCTTCTCCACAATCTTACCATGTCCAACCTGCCCTGATTACCCAAGCACCAGCTGGATGTGATGGTACACATTCGAACTTCCCACATGCAGGAGGAGGATCATGAGTTTGAGGCCAGGCTGGACTACAGTGTGAGACCAATCTCAAAAACAAAACAAAATGCCGGGCGGTGGTGGCACACGCCTTTAATCCCAGCACTTGGGGGGCAGAGCCAGAAGGATCTCTGTGAGTCCGAGGCCAGTCTGGTCTACAGAGAGAGATCCAGGACAGGCACCAAAACTACACAGAGAAACCCTGTCTTGAAAAACAAAAAAAAAAAAAAAAAAACAGAAAAGAAAAACAAAACAAAACAAAACAACAAGAAGAAGAAGAAAAGAGAGAATAAGGCAGAGAGTGGTAGATCAAGACACACACGTCCTCCTGGCCTCTGCACACGTATGCACACGTATGTACATAGCACATCCTCAGACACATCCACATATGCACATAGCACACTGCACCCTACAAATGGTATAATAATCATCTATCAGTTCAAAACATAATAAAATACATTGGATGGGAGGTACTTGTGGGAGAGGGTGTTGCGTGTGGAAAACGGGACAGAACAGAGGTTTGACACCACCCTAAGGGCTTCCCCAGGGCCCCACTCACCCCTGCAGAGGCCCGCTGGGCAGTGTCAATAGCTGGCAGGAGACAGCAAAGCAGCCAGTATCCAAATAGCACCCCAGATGCCCGGACTCCCTTCTTCCTCTCCATGTGAATCAGGAAGGTGGCAAAGCTCTAGACAAGATAGGGTGGGGGGCAGAAGGGGAAGCTCCCAAGGTCCCCACCTTCTCCACGCTCCCACACCACAGGAAAGCAGCAGCTGGGGCAAGCTGGGCTCCTGCACAGGCAGTGATTACCATGGTGGTGAGCCACACGGTAGGGTGAATGAGAAGCTCTGGTGCCTGGGGCATCCCCTGGTGGATCCTCCACAGAGGCATGGCCACATTGAAGGTGTATAGAAGTATGAGGGCAAAGCCAAGCACCTGGAGAAACAGACTCATAAGACTGTCAGGGGAAAAAGAAAAATGGAGGCAGACTGGAGAAGCCTGATGGGGGCTCTGTCGATGACGTCATCGATGTGTCGTCCCTGCTCGGGAGGCATTGAGACCCATCCTGACCTTCAACTCATGTCAAAAATGCTCAGCAACAGCTTGCGCCTATCCAGTGTTTCGCAAGCCACAGAAGAAGCCGGAAGAGTGCGTGTTGGGGTGACGGAGGGTGTGAAGTGAGGGTTATTTGCTAGGTGAAAAATTATGTCTTCTTTGGATGCCACTTTAGGATGAGTGGTCCTGCTGGGCTCTTTCTGACTTGAGGCAGAGATCAACACTGCCCAAATGCCAGACTATTTGCTAACCGAAAGCCCCAACTTCAAGTGCTCTTGGGAAAGTGATGTTGAAACACACCTGACCGCTCCAGTAGATCCCCACCAGTTAAAGCAGACCCTGGAATGCCTCTCTGCGATACTTTTCAGGACTAGCCAGCTGCAGCTGTGCCGCGGTGGAGCTAATGAACTCTCTACTTCTGCCTTTCTGGTCCTGGCGATTCTTTTACCACCCACCTCTGTATTGTCACCCCTAACACGGTGTTTTGGTGGCCTGTATTGGGACCTCTCTCCACTCTTGGCTTGGCCTCTTTTCTCTCATATTTGTGGTGGTGAGCTGATCAACTCACGAGCAACTGCAGGTCTCTGGCTGAGACTGGAGGCCTGCAGGCTGTGACCTGAGGGCACCGTCGTCACCTGTCACGGTGCAAGCTAAGAAGTTCCTTCCAGCTCCTGTGGAGAGCCTTACTTCCTGTGTGCAATGGATGGACCCTGGCCAAGGGTACACTTCGGCGGAAACTGAAGGGGGCAGAAAAAGGGGGTGGCCAGCCAGAAACTGCCGGTGGTCACTCTCCCTCCTGGGAGCCTCCTCAGCTCCTCCCAGGCTAATCTGCACACTCTGTGGGAGTCCTCTTAAGGCTTGCTGTCCCATTCCACTCTGCCTCTCAGTGAGAGCCATCCCCGACTGAGCCTCTGGACCTGAGTTTGCCTCTGCTGGATCTTCTGCCTCCCGTCCAGTAAGTGGAATCTCTCCTTTCCTGTATGAACCCGACTTGTCATCAGAATAATATGGCCTTGAGCTGAAGATTGGCCTGGTGCCTGCAGACAGTTTGGCCACGTGCCAATGGCCATGTGTAGGCGATGTCCCTGTGGAGAGGTGCCTCCGGTCCTCTCTGGGTGACCAGAGTGGCGTACTGACCACAAAGGAACCTCGTAGGAACACCCACTCTCAGACCTGTCACGGGACAGTCATCGCTGTCCCTCCCAACTCCCCTGCATGCTGTATTCTTACCAACGGCCATGAATTTCACCCTTAGCCTCTACAGAAAAGACATTAAACCTTCCTGTGTAACGTCACCTGCCCACAAAATGGGTATCAGCAGACCCGAGCCCTCCGAGGCACCCTAGACCATCTCACATTCTGCAGCTTGACCTGTTCTATCAGAATCCTTGAAAGTAAATGTACTGTAAAGAAGACAAGTGTTCTGGGTCCAGCATGCCGTGGCTGGAGCCAACAGCCAGCGCCCTGTCTCGGTTGCACCACAGTGCTGTCCTTCTCTTCCTCCCCAACTGTAGCCAGTTGCTAGCACTTCCCTTCCTCCACGGGAGCAGATGCCCTTTGTATCCTAGACTGTAGCCTCAGGGTTGACATGCAGACATTTTTAGCTGTCTATTTTTTTCTCTTTCTCTGTGCTTATACTGACATAACTCACCGTCCAAGGTCATCTGTTATCCTTACTAATTTTTGCAAAAATGCAACACTCTGAAACTCTTAGACTCTTACAAGGTGAAGGACAAAAGGTGTTTAAGAAAAAGCCTTTAGGGCTGGAGAGATGGCTCAGTGGTTAAGAGCACACTGACTGTTCTTCCAGAGGTCCTGAGTTCAATTCCCAGCACCCACATGATGGCTCACTACCATCTATAATGAGATTTGGTGCCTTCTTCTGGCCTGCAGGGACACATGCAGACAGAATACTGTATACATAATAAGTAAATAAATCTTTTTTTAAAAAAAGTCAACACTTAAAAAAAAAAAGAAACCTTTAAAAAAATCCACAAAATAATAAAGTCCTCCTGAGACCCACAACAAGTGATAGCCTCAGAGTTTAGCAATGTGGAACTGGGGGTGGGATTGAAGGAGATACACCTATAGCATCAGCCCTGGGGAGATGGAAGTACACACAGCAAAAGTTCAATGTCAGCCAGACCTACCTAGCAACTTCCAGCCAACCTGGGCTACATGAGACCTTATCTTAAAAAAAAAAAAAAAAAAAAAAAAAAAGCAAAAAGTATAAAAAGCGCCTTAGTCAGGCTTTCTATTGCTGTGAGAGACACCATGACCATGGCAACTCTTGTAAAGGAAAACATTTCATTGTATCTCTCACAGCAATAGAAACCCTAACTAAGACAGTAAGAATGAGGACATAGTTTTGTTAAGGAAAGAATATTAGCTTGGGATGGGCAAGGGTTTTGTATGATAAAACTTGAATTTGCTCTTAGGTAAAAATGATTGGCTGCTTCCAAAATAAAAAGGGAAAGCTGGAGGACAGTTGACAAGTTTAAGCACGCTGCACCAGGGCAGAGTAAGTCACGAGCGATGAGCCTTCAAGACGGCATAAGTGTGACAACTAAACACACTGTCAGACTCCAGGACACCGACATACGACCTCTCGTTAAAGCTTCAGACATGGATCTGCTCTTGGTGACCTTACAGAAAGCCAACTTAAGGAACAGACATTTTATGTTTGATGGGAATATTACTTATGTTTTCTACTAACTTTCTTTCCTGGCTTTTAACTACTTGAAAAACAGTCTTCTGATAAAAGTTTATCGGAAGTCTGTTTGCTTTAGTGTACACAGCATCTAAATATTACATGAACATTAAAACTAAAATCCATTGCCTCCTTTACAAACCTGGCTAAGTCTCTTTCTGAGGGGTCAACAACCAGAATTGGGACAAATGAGGGTAAAGACAGAGGAGAGCCAACGCAAGATCAGCTAGGGGGTGACAAGCCTTCCTCTCAAAAGGCCCTGGGCCCCTGGAAGCCACTTTGTCCTCTTGATTAGATAGGCCACAGATGCAAGAGGCCAGGCTCGAACCAGGGTGTGCCAAGAAGAAAATGATTACAGGGAGAGATGCCCCTGTGTGCTTAAGGGAAGCTGAGCTCACATGGTGAGCAAAACTGTGTCCATCCTCAGGTGACGTAAATACAGAGAAAAGGTAGAGGGGCCAGGGGCTCCTAGTCCCTAAGAGTAAGCCTACCGAACCTTCGGCTGATCTAACAGCATGAAGAGGGTTAATGTTTGGCCCCCATCATTAATAACATTATTAAACAAAATTTCACCAGATCCTGACCAGAATTTATATCAAAACCCAGTTTAGCTGGGCATATGGTACTCTCATGGCTTTTAAAAGAGAGCCACTGGCATACTTAAAGGAGCATTATCAGGTCCTATTAAGTCCTGACCGGAACGGCTCTCCAATCCCAGGAAGACAAAACTGTGCTTTTCAAAAAGCCTTCCAGGTGAGATCATGAGAGTTCTCCTGGAATGATAAACTGAGGACTTAGATCTCCTTTTCAAAGGAGACCGTAGGCCAGCCAACTTCAGAGAAGTAAGTCTATGGGTCTATGACACACAGCTCTTGTTTTAAAGTCAGTAAGGGGGAAACAGCATATTCATTATTTTTTATTATTTGTATTATATATAAATAAATATAACATTATTTACTTACATATGTGTGTCTGTGTGCGTGCATGAGTGGGTGTGCAAACACATGTCACAGCACCCATGTGGAAGTCAGAGGGCAACCTATGGGGGAGTGATTTTTCTCCTCTCTCTGTGTGGACTCTGAGGTTTGAACTCAGATCATCAGGTTTTGTAACAAGTGCCTTTACCCACTGAGGCATCTTGCTTGTCCTGCCCTCACCCCCTTTTAATCTATCTATCTATCTATCTATCTATCTATCTATCTATCTAGGTTTTTCAAGACAGGGTTTCTCTGTGTAGTTTTGGTGCCTGTCCTGGATCTTTCTCTATAGACCAGGCTGGCCTCGAACTTACAGAGATCCGCCTGGCTCTGCCTCCCGAGTGCTGGGATTAAAGGCGTGCCCCGGCCTTCACCCTCTTTTAAATTGGAGACAGGTCCCATTATGTCGACTCGATTTTCCTCGGACCTCTTAGGTAGATCAGGTTAGCCTCAAACTTGAAATGATTGTCCTGCCTATGCCTCTCCAGTGCTCTACCAAAAAATCCTTTCTTAACCCCCCTGAAAATCTCCTCAAGATGTTCTGTTCTTAGTAAAAACCAATTTATTTGGCTTTAAACAAATAAAAATTTGGGGTCCCCTGTTTAGGGTGCCCTCCATTACTGAAAAAAAAAAAAGCTGAAAAAAGGATTCTTCATCTTTGCTGCGTCTGTTACATGTATTTCCAGGCTTGACCTACACAGGCCACCTTTTTCTCCAGACTTTAAAACATATTCCTTGGGCCAGTGGGATGGCTCAGCAGGTAAAGGGCCAAGCCTAATCAATTGAGTTCGAGCCCCAGGACCCAAGAAGGGAAGGACGGACACTACCTGCTGCTTTGTGAGCCCACACACATTCGCACACAAAATAAAGTTTAAAAATATAATTTTAAAAAAGAGCACTGATTGTAAAAAACAAAACAAAACATATCTCTTGGCCTCTCTTGTGAGTCTTGAGACCCAGGAGGACCCCGAGCACGTCAGGGTGACAGCCACCCCCCACCCCCCCACCCCCACCCCCCAGGCTCTCTGGCAGCTGCCTTCGGCCCGCCGCCATCTCTTTCCTCACTGTCTCTGTGAATGCGGCCATGGCTGCCTCTTACCCCCCTAGCAGGCTTCCAGTACCGACTGCTCTGTATTTCAGTCTTCTAAACAAACCAAGTTTGTTTCTTCCAAAACTCAACAGAACTGACTTCAGATAGTTACACATGCCAAGCATGGTGGCTCATGCCCTTGATCCCAGCCCTGGGGAGGTAGAGACATGTGGATCTGGTGAATTCAAGGCCAGCCTGGGCTACATAGTGAGTTGTAGGTCAGCCAGGGCTACATAGTGAGAACTTGTTTCAAGAATTTTTTTTTTTTTTTTTTACAACCAAGATGTTAATATTAGCCCATCTTTGCTGAGCTGGATCTTGAAGTGTCAACTTCTTTTTTTTTTTCAAGACAGGGTTTTTCTGTGTAGTTCTGACTGTCCTGGAATTTGCTCTGTAGATCAGGCTGGCTTTGAACTCATAGAGATTCACCTGCCTCTGCCTCCTAAGTGCTGGGATTAAAGGTTTTCACCATCACCACCTGGCTGCAGTTTCTACACTGGATCAAACTGGACAAAACCTCCAGAGGGCCTCTTGTCAATAAACTGGTTGTTATTATTTAAACCAATAGATGTACATCCTCAACATAACCAGCCTGAATACCCACATAGGTGACAGAGTGTTGCACCCACAAAACCCACAACTCCACCACAGAAAGTGCTCTGACAGCGACCCCCCCCCAAGAGTCTTCACAGCTTTGTCCCTCAGAATGGGCCATCTTATATGTCCGTCCTCAACTCCTGTCCCTCTCAGGGACATCTGTCAGACCGACAAGAGACAGGGTCACATCGCCTCTGTTCAGCTGGAAGAATCTACTTAAGAAGGGACCGTCACCCAAACGTCAAAGATTTGACATGGTTGCATCTGTTGGGGGTGAAGTGTGGCTGCCGGTTTAGGATGGGTGGTCACATCAGACCATTTCCCACTTAAGGCAAGACCATCATAGTCTCAAGGCCAGGTTGCTCCCTGCCTCCTTGCTACTATAACATGGTTTGATCTCGCTGCAGAACCTCCCCAAGGAAATGTCCCCCCAGAATGCCCCCATGCAGTCTCCCTGCTGACTCAGTGCTGCGCTGTTCCACAGCTTATCCAGTAACCTCTACTTCTGCCGTTTTTTCTGCCCCGTGAATTCTTTTATTCCCACATCACTGGTCTGTCGGTGGTAAGGGTTATGGGCATGGCGTACGATCTCTACTAGGAAGTCCAGGAGAGGGACGGGACTGTGCGGATGGCTCAGTGGAGGATGTTTGTTATGTCAGCGTTCATTAAAGAATGGAAAAAGAGTTGTACAGCCATTTTTAAAAATGTTCAGCTGGACCATAAGTGAGGAGAAAACAAGCATGGAACTGTTCGGGAGTGTAGCCCAGTGGTAGCTGTGTAAGTACGAGGCTCTGGGATCTACCCCCAATATAATGGAGTAAGGCAATAAGTAAACGGGTGTCTGGCACATGCCTGTGACCCCAGAAATTGGGAGGAGAGGCAGGGGGGTCAGGAGCTCAGGGTCATCCTTAGCTACATAGTGGGTTTGAAACAAGCCTGGGCTACATGGGACCCTGTCCTAACAAACAAAACAAAACAAAACACACAAACAAAATACCTGCTAAAGTTATAAAAAAAGACTCATCTTTGTATGGTTCTAAAATTACCATTTGCACCCCAATGCACCTACAGTAAATGAGAAATGCCAGGTCACTGTAGCTATTTGCTTTTCTTGGTGTGAGAGTGTGTGTAGATTTGCACAATCACAAAATCTGTTTGTGAGAACTTTGACCCGTGGGTTTATCTCTGGCCCTTTTCACTATTGACCTGTTTGGCTAACAGCGTTCCTTCTTGCCTCTGTCCTATGTTCTTGCTCGTGGGAGGCATGGAGTCTCTGCTGGGTTCCAGCCTGCCCCCCACACAGCTAGCTGCCTCCCCACTCCCTGGTTCCAGGTTCCCCGTGGCTACCATTTTGACCTTGAAGAGGTGGGACATCCGGAGGTAGCACCTGCCATGGCGATGGATGTAGAACAGGTAGATGGGGCCGAGGACCCAGAGGTACAAGGGGGGCGCCCAGCCCCCAGCTGTTCTCAGGAAGCACAGGCTGAGCAACTGATGGGCCACAGGCTCCTGCTCTGTCTGGTTCCAGACCTGAATAGAACATCAGGGACACCATTAGGATGGTAGCCACCTGGGCCCCAATCTCACCGGCCCGTGGGGACGGACATTACATGAAAATATTCCAATCCCTCTCTGGTGTGCCTTTTCATTCTCAACTCTTTTCGTCCTGACATCAACTCCAGGAGGCAGATCAAGTCGCGCTGACTTAGCTTATGGGGAAGTAGAGGCCCAGAGCCGGTATGGAACTTGCCTAACGCTAGTCAGCTGGGAGGCAGTGGAGCTGGGGCTGGCTTTGAACTTGCGATCCTCTGGTTTTCAGCTTCCCAAGTGCCTGGTTTACAGATGAGTGACACCATGTCTGACTTGGCTGGTACCTTTCATCAGAACTCTGGTGGTAGTTGCTACTGTCCCCATTTCATAGACCAGTAGACTGAGGTA
This sequence comes from Peromyscus eremicus, assembly GCF_949786415.1. Taxonomy (NCBI): domain Eukaryota; kingdom Metazoa; phylum Chordata; class Mammalia; order Rodentia; family Cricetidae; genus Peromyscus; species Peromyscus eremicus. The sequence continues at coordinate 151,297,669 of NC_081416.1, forward strand.
CCAAAAGGGAACTGCCCCCCAAAACAGGACGTGGCAGAGCTGATTGTGCCCTCTTCTGTCAAGGAGGGATAATAGAATCTCCCTGTACAAGCTGCCTGAAGCAGCCTGACTTGCTGAACTCACAGCACCCTGCACAGAACAAGCCCTCTGTGAACACCAGCTCTTCACTGCTAATCTGGTCTTTATGGCCGGACTCCAGGCTCTAGAGTAGGATGTAGATGAGGAAGGCAGGGACAGAGGAGATGCCGGTCCACTGGCTTTACGTAAGTAAGACTCTAAGTCCCAGTCTTAAACCCTGCTGGGCTCTTCAGGGGCCCCGGCTTTGGTGAAGGGGTCTGGATTTGTCGCTGCACAGCTCAATGGCCTTATTGCTTCCGGAGGGCAAGAATTTGGGGCCTTTCCCAGCAGCTGAGTTTTCCTTGGACCAGGGAAAGGAGTGGGGCAGATGGGACTCACCCTCAGACCGGTGCAGGGCTCTCCAGGCGCGGCCATTGGGCGCTCTCTGTCCATCAACCCTTGGTCGGTCTGTCCTAGAGCAGCCTTCAGGGCCAGGCGCCAGACTGGGGAAGAGGCGGGACCGGGCGGGTTTGACTGGGAGTGGAGCTGGGAAGCGGAGAGGCCCCGGGCAAGGTCCAGCAGCACAGGGAGGTGGAGCCGGTGCTCGGTGAGGTGATTCTGGAACCTCCGAAAAGTGCCTGGACACCTCCACGCTTCCTCTCTGTGGGAAGTCCCTTCCAAACTTCCTGCACACTCTGGGCCCAGCCATCGCAGGAGGGTGTCCTTAGGAAAGACAACAGACTTAGTAACCTAAGCGTTCAGCAACTGGGGACGAATGTGGGCTAGATGCGGGCGCGGGGAAGAATGTAAAGAATCTTACTTTTAAAAACGTTTTTGCCAAGCGGCGGTGGCTCACGCCTTTAATCCCAGCACTTGGGAGGCAGAGGAAGGTGGATCTCTGTGAGTGCGAGGCCAGCCTGGTTTACAGACCAAGTTTCAGGACAGCCAGAGCTGTTACACAGAGAAACCCTGTTTCAGAGAGGTGGAGATGGGAGAATTAAAATTACTTATTCAAGTGTGTGAATTCATTTGAGAGAATGAATTCAAAGGAAAATCAACTGGACAAATCTCAGGCATACAAGAAAAAAAAAAAAACTTCAAAATGTTTTTCTATGCAAGTGTTAGAATTGGGATGAAAATAAAATGTAAATATCTCCTTTAATATTATTATGAACTTAAATAAATGTTTTGATTAAGAAAACATCATTTAGCCAGACAGGTGGCATATGCTTTTAATCCCAGGACTCAAGAGGCAGAGGCAGGATGATCTCAGTGAGTCTGAGGCTAGCCAGGGCTACCTAGTTAGAAGCTGTTTCAAAAATGGCATCATTTTTAACAGAAAAGCCATGCCAACAGAAATACATCCGTTATAATAAAGAAGTCAGATCACAGATCTCATTTCATTATGTGCACGTATGGGGTATGTTGACACAAAACTACAGCTTTTATCTTAAAGGGAAGAGGATGGTTTTTTCTGGAGCCATTTTGAGCTGTGGCCCAGGAACGCAGATTTGGGTCACCCCAGGTTCCATCTTCTGTCAGTGTTCTGAGTTACATGGGACAGTTGAAAAAAGAGGGTCACTCCAAGATGAATTCAGGCCTCACAGGCAGCAGGGAGGTCCAGCCTAGACGAACTGAACCTCAAACGGCTGTGCAGAGCGTAAGAGTTGTTTGTAGAGTCAGACAAGTTCCTCATCCCAAAGCCCCTGATCTAATCTGTGTTTTGTGAGGGAAACCATCACACCCTGAAGCTTTGGTCCTTGTGCACTGTTTGAAGTATTCAACAACGCCAGACGTTCCAGGGCCCTCTTGTGGCTGAAGTCACGCAAAGGCTGTAAAGGTCCTTCAGAAAAACAGCGCGATAGATAAGAGAAAACGGTCACTGTTTTCTACGGTGATTTCTTCAAGGTCTAAATACCGCCAACCAACAACTATATCATTCTGATGTTGGCCCTAGACACAATTGACTCTGCTAGATTCTCGCTACGGTCTTCCAACATGCAGTTTCACGAAGTTTTCATAGTTTTACAGAACAGAGGAAGTCATAAATTAAGGCAAGTTTAGAATATGTTGATGAGCATATCAAGGAGGCAGGTGCAGCAAGATGGAGGAGCATTTCCTGTAGCCCAAGATGCTATCTGAGGACGTTCTTCAGCACAGGGAGGGGGAGGGCACAGGGGATCGTGTGGCTGCCCCAGAGGGCCAGAACTAGCCCAAGATAAGGCCATTAGCCTCTGGGCCTGCAACATTCCAGTCTCTCTCCACTACTGACATTCAACCAGCCAGGTTCTTTTCAGGAGTTTTTGTTCACAGGTGTACACATGCATGCAGAGGGCAGAGGACGGTTCTGTGTATCATCCTCAGGAAGGTGGTCCACAGCCCTCATCGTTCTGAAGCTTACCCATTAGACTAGACAGTGAGCCCCAGGGTCCTCCTGTCTCCACCTCCCCAGTGCTGGCCACCACAGCTGGCATGGTTCGGGGATCAAACTCAGATCCTTAGGTTGCCAGGCAAACACTTTACTGACTGTGCCATGGGCCCAGGACACCCCCTCAGCGCCCCCCCTCCCCATCCACAACCCCTTATTCTCTGGTTACACTGGTACTTCCTGTGTAACCCAAGCAGGGCTTGAACTCATGGAAGTCCTCCTGCCTCAGCCCCATGAGTGCAGGGATTGATTATAAGCCACATTCAGCGTGCATGTGTACCAATGCGGGGAGTGTCTTTAGGGCCTTGCTAGGCATGCACTGAGCTATTTCCCCAGACCTTTTAAGTGTTTTACATTTTATTTTCAGACAGTGTCTAAAGATGTCCAGGTTGCTTTTGAACTTGCTCTGTACCTCAGGCAGGCCTTGAACTTGTCTGGCTAAAATGAGATTTTGTTATAAAATTAAGGTGGGGGATGCAGGAAGGAGACCAAATAACACATGTCTAAAGGGCTTTTTGAAATTACAACTGACTTGTGAAGTATGTGAGTCAAAAGATTTGGGACTTGTTGACTCTGTCAATCAACAAAAAAGCTCTCAGTTGTTGACACTGAATCTGAAGTGGAAAGCCTGTCTGGGCCGCTCCTTCCAGAGGCTGCGCGGAGTCCTCCACGACGCCAGAGGCGCAAGCGGCCGCGACTCCTGACGGAGCGTGCGTCACGGCGGTCTTTCTTGGGGGGCGTGGCCCAGGGCCGCGGCGCGCCTGCGCGGAGCGGCGCCGGGGCGGGACCCGGGCTTGTCAGGCCAGCGAGGAGGAGGAAGGAGCCGGCTGCGTGCGGTGTGAGGGGCGGGACCGGGCGGGCTGCGGAGGGTAGGCACGCGGAGGCCGGGCCATGCGTGCGAGCCGGGGTGCCGCGGAGCTGCTGCTGCTGCTGCTGCTGCTGAGCGGCGCGGGGCGGGCGGGCGGCTCCGAGGACATCGTGGTCGGCTGCGGAGGCTTCGTGAAGTCGGACGTGGAGATCAACTACTCACTCATCGAGGTGAGCCGCCGCGCGTGGCGGGGCGGGCTGTGTGACCCCGGGCCGGGCTCTCGGTGGCTCTGCACCCTTCCCCAGCCGCGCCGAGGGGCGGGGACGGAGAGGGCCTGCTAGACCTCGGCTCCCCCAGACCAAGACCCCTGAACTTCAGATCTGCCCGACCCATATTGTAGAACCTGGAAACCACACGTGTCACTCTCTAGTCTGCAAACCCCGAGGTTGGGACCCGTCGTTCCTTCATCCTTCCTGGGGTGCCTTTAAAGAGGATCGATTCCTATCGCTAAGTCCTGACATGGAGCAGTAGAGCAACCTCTGGGGCTGTGAAGCCGCCTCCCCTTCCCCACTACTCCTTTCCTTTTCAAAGTGCAGAGTTGCTGGAATTACACTAGAGGTTTGTGAAGCTAATTTTGACTGAGTCGAAAGTTCCGTGAAATGGTTATCAGCCCAGTGGGATTGTGACCCAGAAAACCCGTGAGAAGAAGAAGGGGGTGGGCAGAAGTAGACACAGGGGGCCGGAGAGAGAGCTAGGCCTGGTTTTCCCAAGGAGACTGGTAGTGAGGCCAGAGAAGGGAGGGAGAGGGGAGGAGGTAGACAGGTGCCCATCCGGGAGGAGAAATGAGGGGGTGGTGCCAAAGAGAAGGGTATGCGAGGCCCCTTTGAGCTGTCCCAGTGCTGGCAATGGCCACCTTTAACATGTCACTTAGGACTGGGGAAAAGGTGAGAAGCCGTCCCCACCCTGCCTTCCCTTTGGCCTTTGTCCAAACCCCAGTCTGTGTAAGATGGTGTTAGAAGTGGTAGAACCTAGAAGCGTGATTTCCTAAGGCGGAGAATCAGTTGTCCTCTTCCAGGCTTTCTGTGTGTGCCTCTCTAGTTGGCTGGCTGATTTATATTTTATTTTCCAATTTTTTTGAGACAAGGTTCTCATATAGCCCAAGCTGGCCTCAAGTTCAATATACCCAAGGCTGGCTTTGAACTCTGGACTCTCTTGCTTCCAAAGGGCTGGATTACAGGAGTATGCCCTGGGTCCTTCTACCCAGGGCTCCTTGGGAACTGCTGGTGACACGTTACCAGGTGCCACTGCCACCTCCTGGCTTTGCAGCATTGGGCATCTCAGAAGCTGCTTTGGATAAGGCTTTCCAGTTGGGCTTCCTGCAGCTTTGGGAGGAAGGAGAAGGCAGTCGGGTGCCGTCACCCCCATGCACTAACAGGGATAAAGAGAGCAGAAAATGGGTTTTGTGGCCCATTGTGAACTGTGCTTCTGGAGGCCTAGGGTTCCTTGTCCACTATGTCCCTTGTCCAATAATGTCTTGAGCAACCATCCTTTTGCAATCTCTGCTTACGACATCAGACATTTCATGTATGTAATCCCCACGTAGATGTATGTTGCCCTTTTCTGATCTGTACTTTACGAAAGATGTACTGTATGGTCCAGAGAGTGAAGTATGGCAGCCATACTTTTGATTTTGAATGAATGGGCTTCTTAAAAACACAGCAGCTAGCAGCTAGCAGGTGCACAGATAGCAGTGCGTCCATCATTAAACGGAGCACTGAAAACATCTGGCAGAAATTGACTGAGGAAGTCAGCTGGAGTCCTCAGTACAGTAAAAGAACATTACACCGTATAGAGATGACACCGTCAAGTCAAGGGCTTACAGCATCCATCAGAATCGGACTGGGGAAGTTGAGGCATCAGCTGAGTCCTGCTTGAGCTTTTTCTCCATGTTTGAGCTCCCCGTGGCTGAACTTGTGACTTCCCCAGGCACTTCTGTGTCACGGGGTGGACAGTAGTGACATCTGTTAGGAATAGTTCACCTTCCAGCTGTTCTCGACGACGACGTGATGTTTTACTCCTGGGGTGCTTTGCTGTCCTCTTCCCTCCCTGTCACAGGGATGGGACCAGTCCTTGGAAGACACCTTTAGACAAACATGATTAGGTCTGAACTGGGGATGGGACAACACTGCTCCCAGAGCCAACTTCTCAGTGAGCTCAAACAGCGTGACAGTTGACCAGTACAATGTATTTTATAACATGTAAGTAATCTGGGTTTTTCAGTCTCCCCTTCTCTCCCTTCCCCTCCTCCCCTTTTCTCCCCCCCCCCCTTCTTCTTTTGAGACATGCCCAGGTGGTCTGGAACTCCTGATCCTCCTGCCCTTTTCTCCCCCCCCCCCCCACTTCTTCTTTTGAGACATGCCCAGGTGGTCTGGAACTCATGATCCTCCTCCCCTTTTCTCCCCCCCCCCACTTCTTCTTTTGAGACATGCCCAGGTGGTCTGGAACTCCTGATCCTCCTCCCCTTTTCTCCCCCCCCCCCCCTTCTTCTTTTGAGACATGCCCAGGTGGTCTGGAACTCCTGATCCTCCTGCCCTTTTCTCCCCCCCCCCACTTCTTCTTTTGAGACATGCCCAGGCAGTCTGGAACTCCTGATCCTCCTGCCCTTTTCTCCCCCCCCCCCCCCACTTCTTCTTTTGAGACATGCCCAGGCGGTCTGGAACTCCTGATCCTCCTGCCCTTTTCTCCCCCCCCCCCCACTTCTTCTTTTGAGACATGCCCAGGCGGTCTGGAACTCCTGATCCTCCTGCCCTTTTCTCCCCCCCCCCACTTCTTCTTTTGAGACATGCCCAGGCGGTCTGGAACTCCTGATCCTCCTGCCCTGGTCTCCCAGATGCTGGACCTGCAGAGGCTGCAGCCACACCTGGCTGCTCTCCCATCCTTCCTTCCAGCCTTCTCCCCTCTGTTTCTGCCCGGGGTGCCTTCCTTCAAAGAAAGTATGTACTGAGCATATACTGAAGGCTTGTCTCAGATGGGGATCTCAGTGCAGAGAAAGGACCAGACAAAGCCCTGGACTTGACATTCTGACCTTTAATAGTAGCCGCTACAGCTGACAAGAATTACAGGGGCTGGAGAGATGGCTCGGTGCTTGAAAGTACTTGCTGCTCTTGTAGAGGACCAGGGTCAGTTCTCGGCACTCTCAAGATGGTCTACAACCATCTGTAATTCCAGTCCCAGGGGATCCAACTCCCTCTCTGGCCTCTGTGGACATCAGACACCCATGTGGTGCACAGACATCTATACAAAACACTCATACATAAAGATAAGTGAATCTTTTAAAAAATGATAGGTTCTAGTGGTTTAACAGTCAGAATTGACATCAAAACCGGGTTCTTGGACTTGGGGAGGAAGGTTCAGTCAGTGAAGGGATTGCTGTGCAGCATGAGGACCCGAGTTCCATCCCCAGAACCCATGTGGTTAAAAGCAGGCCAGCCTAGCCTGCTTGGTGAGGTCCAGGCCTTTGAGAGACTCTTGTCTCAACAGCCAAAGTGGATAGCTCCTAAGGAGTGGCAGCTGAAGTTACCTTTGGCTTGTACTCACACACACACACACACACACACACACACACACACACACAGTGTTTCTCCTGATAAGCAGCCATCTTTAGGTTGTAGGGCATGGCTTAGGTGGAGCAGGGAGGCGGCGACTCCCTTGGCTGCTGCCTCCTGGTCCTCTAGCTAGTGTATATGCAGTGCATGCGTCTGGATTTCTTTATGGCCTAGAGCAAATTTGTTTTCACACTTAACTGACTAGTTGGACTCTAAAGTCAATAGGTCGATGTCTGGGCTGTGTGGAGTGTAACCTGATTATTGCCCATAAGTGCTACAGTCCATTCCCTCCTTCACACTGCCTGTTCCAAAGAGTGCTGCTTATATGTTTTCTAAGACTCCACTGGATCATATCTGTATTTTTGCCACAGAGTATTCTTTTTTAAAAAATGTGTTCATGTGTATCTGTATATGGTTATGTGCACATGAATGCAGTGCCCTTAGAGGCTGGAAGAGGGCATTGGATCCCCTAGAGCTGGAAATGAACTCTGGTCCTCGGCAGGAGCTACAGGTGCTCCTAGTTGCTGAGTTTCTCTGCAGCCCCGACATTCATATTTTAGAGGTGAGGCTCTTTGATGTCATCTGACCCAAATGTGTCTTTACAGATTGGGACACTGAGGTTCAGAGTCATTGAGCCACACAGGCCGGCTTAGGGAGTTTGCCTGTGACCCTCTGGGGTGTCTCTGCCTGATGGTGCTGAGTGGCTTTCCTCCAGAGAGGTATTACATAGAACACTCTTCTTTTTGAGTGTGTACTCTGTGCCTGCTGCTTACCACACCACTGTGAGTAAGCACAGCCATCCTGAAGCAGGGTGTCTCTATTTTTACCATGAAGAAGCTCGGCTTCTGGAGGTACCATGACTTTGTCAAGGTCACCCAGTGTAGGGGAGTTCCTGATATGGCTTTGTGCCCTTCAGCTGAGAGGTTTGTGTCTGCAGAGGCTTAGGGTGCAGCAGTTGTAGTGGGCCTTGAAAGTGAATGCATTAGATGTCTTCCACATCAATCTTGGTTCTGATGATGGCAGTGGAGGGCTTTAGGGGAATATTCTTCTAAGCATCTAGAATCATTTGGGGCCCCAGTGCTCATCCTAGACCTTCTGGGTAAAGCCTTTGGGGGGCAGCTCAGGAATCTGCCTCCTGACTTGCCTTTATGTCTAAACTGCAGTGCTGGGGGAACTGAGGGGCAGGCAGTCATGGGTTTAAACACATATTATTGTGTGTGTCCAGGGTTTAAACACATGTTATTGCGTGTGTCCACGCGTGCTGTGTGAGTCCGTTCTGTCCTTCATCCTTGATGTGGGTTCCATTGATGTGGGTTCTGGGACTTGAGTGCAGGTCTCCAGGCTTGTGCAGTAGAGGCTCAGCCTGTTGAGCATCCTGCTGGCCTGGGAATCTGGATTTTCACTGGTGCCTTGCCAACAGCAAAATTAGAAAGTTTTAGACTCGGAAATTTACACAAACTAAAGCAGCTACAGCTACTTAAGCAAACTGAAAAGCTTCAAACAAGAAGACTTTGGGGGTAGGCTGAGGTGGTTTCAATCAAAGAATCATGAATAACATTATTTTGGGGTGCTTGGTCTTCTTCCCCTCTGTCCCCAAAGCTGTTTTAGCAGCTAGTGTGTAGCAGGCACTCGGCTAACACGGCTGATAGACTGCATTCAGGCATCACATGCTGACTAATTCTCTAAGACAGTATTAGGACTTTCCTTTCCTTTCCTTGCTTTCCAGATAAAGCTGTACACCAAGCATGGGACTTTGAAGTATCAGACGGACTGTGCTCCTAACAACGGCTACTTTATGATCCCCTTGTACGATAAGGTAAGAGGAAGAGGGACTTCAGTCTCCATCGAGTGGCTCTTATGATAGGAAGTAATTAATTAGCACCCCCAAATGACTGTGGTGGCCAGGAACGTGGCCTTCCCCCACGTGCAAACACTTATTTGTATTGTAATGATCAGTGGAATGCAGATTTCTCACGGTTGGGTGGATTCAGTGGGGCACATTTGGCAGTATCTCCAGACATTCCAGCCCTCACAGCCTCCCAGGGATGCTGCAGGCAACTTAGCAGAGGAGGGCAGGAGCGAGCTGGACAGCTCTCCGTGCTGGGGTTTACTCCAGCCGTCACACGGGCCAGGATCGAAAGGCTCGGACCTCATAGAGTCTTGTGTTTACTTTTCAGAAACATTTATTTTCTGTGTACTGTGTGTGTGTGTGTGTGTGTGTGTGTGTGTGTGTGTGTGTGTGTGTGAGAGAGAGAGAGAGAGAGAGAGAGAGGGTTTAGATCAGAGGACAACCTCTGGGAATCAGCTCTCTCCTTCTACCTTTTTGTGGGTCCCAGGAATCAGGCTTGCATGGCAAGCTCTTTATCCACTGTGATATGTTGCCAGCCCAAGTCTTTACAACTCACAAATGGGCTTCTACATTGGCAGTCTCCTTGTTGCTAGATGGAAATTTCTGGGTGTCCAGCTTCAGCTGGCTGCCCCTGGAAGGGAATCCAGCTGCCACCATTTAGAAGAGCCTGGTGTAGGGTTTGTTTCAGATGGCACTGTTCAGGTAAAGTGATCACAGTCTACTCCATCCACCAGGCCTTCAGGTCTCCTGCCTTCACCTTTCATGGTTTGCCTTGTAGGGGGATTTCATCCTGAAGATTGAGCCTCCCCTGGGCTGGAGTTTTGGTAAGTGAGCTGAGTAACAGAGCCCTTTGCAGGGGGACCACACTGCACGCTGACTGTCCTTTTCTTAAAAAGGCATCCTTTGTGGTCTGTACCTCTTTCTGCAAAAGCTGCCTTGGCAGCTTCAGTTCATTGCACAATCTAGACAAGCACTGGGGCCTTCTTCCTGTCCCTGGACCAGGGCTATTTATGCTCTTGGGTCTCACTGTGCAGCCCAAGCTAGCCTCAGACTCAGCGTCTTCCTCTGTCAGCCTCCTGCAGTTGAGGCTACAGATGTGTGCTACAGTGTCTGGCCCCTCCCTCCCTCTAACATAAGGGAAGTGTTTAAACATTGTCAGATTTGCCATCAGAATCCAGATGTGCATGGGACTGGAGTTGATGGCTGTGTGGAGGGGAGACTTGTCCTGGGGCAGTGGATGAGCCTAACTGTAGCCTGGGCACGAGAGTGGCACCTGAGGGCTTCTTTTCCAAGACAGAAGGGCACCTGCAGCTCCTTTTTCCAGGGGAGCCCTATTTCAGGAAAGTTGGGGCACCGGTTGCTGCATCCCAGGAAACTGGAGGGGGCCAGCCAGCCAGATGATGGGAGCAGAGGTCCTTTCCTGGCCTGAGGCTTGCTTCTGCTCCTCCTGTCTGGGCTTCTTACTGTGCTATGCTTCCAGATACGGGCAGGGACTGTACAGAGTCACTCAAGTTTTCTTCTCTCTCTCTCTGTTTTTCTTCTTCTTCTTCTTCTTCTTCTTCTTCTTCTTCTTCTTCTTCTTCTTCTTCTCCTCCTCCTCCTCCTTCTTCTTCTTCTTCCTCCTCCTCCTCCTCCTTCCTCCTCCTCCTCCTCCTCCTCCTTTTCCTCTTCTTCTTCTTCTTCTTCTTCTTCTTCTTCTTCTTCTTCTTCTTCTTTTTTTTTTTTTTTTTTGAGACAGGATTTCTCTGTGTAGCCCTGGCTGTCCTAGAACTAGCTCTGTAGATCAGGCTGGCCTTGAATTCACAGAGATCCACCTGCCTCTGCCTCCCAAGTGCTAGGATTAAAGGCATGCCAGCTCTTCTCTTTTTTTAATGGAGGGCATTTTTACAAAGTGCACATACCTGCCTAGTTACCGGATAATAAGATAGAACTGTCAGACCCCAGAAACCTGCCACAGTGTCCACTGACCTGTAGTGCTCACCTTCCAGAAGGACAGGTGCTCTATTTTCTTTGTGTGTTAAGGATTGAACCCAGGGGTCTTGTGTATATGATGTTTCCAACCCTTTAACAGTTTTGCTTTCTGTGTGTGTGTGTGTGTGTGTGTGTGTGTGTGTGTGTGTGTGTGTGTTTGTGTTTGTTTTCATTTTGCTATGGGGTGACACAAGTTTTCCAGACTGGTCTTGAACTCTTCATTGCCCATGCAAGCCTTGATCTTACAATCTTTCTGCTTCAGCCTCCCAAGTATCTGGGATTAGAGCCTGAACCCCCATGCTCTGTGCATTTTGTTTTGAACTTGAGCTAAATGAAATCATGCAGGCTGCCTTTCATGTCTGGTTTCTTCTAGTCTTGTTTATGATATTTGTCTTTATTGTGTGTGGCTCTAGGTCATTTCCTTTGCTGTATAGAATTCTTTTTGTATGTGTACCTGAGTGTCTTAGTTAGGGTTTCTACTGTTGTGATAAACACCATAACCAAAGGCAACTTGGGGAAGAAAGGGTTTATTTCAGCTCACACTCTCAGGTCAATACTCCCTCACTCAGGGAAGTTGAGGCAGGAGCTTGGGGCTGGAACTAAAGTAGAGACCACGGAGGAAATCTACAAAACGGCTTGTTCTCTGTGGCTTGTTCAGCCTGCTTTCTTATACACCCCAAGACCACCTGCCCAGGGGTGGCATCACCCACAGTTGCATGGGTCCTCCCATATCAATCATTAATCAAGAAAATGCTCTACAGACTTGCCCATAGGCCATTTTGATGGAGGCATTTTCTTAAGATTCCCTCTTCCCAGATATGTCTAGGTTTCTGTCAAGTTGACAAAAACAACCAGTAACCCGTGTGCACCCCCCCCCCCCGTGTGTGTGTGTGTGTGTGTGTGTGTGTGTGTGTGTGTGTGTGTATGTATGTGAAGTCCAGATGTTGACGTCAGGCATCTTCTTCAGTCACTTCCCACCTTAGTTTTTGAAGCAAGGTCTCCCACTGAGCCTGAAGCTCACTGGTTTTGCTAAGCAGGCTGGCCAGTGAGCCCCAGGAACCCCCCTCTGTCTCTTCAGCTCTGGGGTACAGATGCATGCTGCTGTGCTGCTGTTCTGGGTCCTTGTGTGTATGGCAAGTGCTTCACTGACCTGGACATCTCCCCAGCTCTTTTCTTGTGTTCTAAAAGCTTAGCTTTAATTTCTATAGCGGTGAGCCTTGCGGTTTTCTCAAGAAAACGCATTGGATTGATAGTGAAGGACCACACGGTCTCCCTCAACTCCCAGGTTTGTGAGGGAGGGGTTGGAAGCGTGGTCAGACAGGTCGGTGGTGTGGTGGTGAGTCAGGGCTGCCTTTCCCCCTTGCCATTGTCCCTGTGGCCTGCAGTGCTCATGTCCCCCTGTGAGCTCCTGTTGCCATGGAGTTGATGGTCCTCTTTAGATCTGGAGCTAGTGTGTGAGACTGGAGTTGTGTCACACACTCTGGAAAGAGCCTTAACCTTTTCATGACTCAGTTTACTTCTTGGTAAATTCTTGTATCTCTGAAGAATGCACTGGACTTGGTGCCTGGTCCATAGTGAATTCTTTGGGGCTGGAGAATGACTCAGTGTAGATGTAACAGTCTTATTAAATAAGAAACACAGAACCAAATGCAGAGTTAAAAGCCCAAGAGGTCAGAGCAGTAGCTAAGAGCTGATACTAAAAACCCTTTCTTACCCTTCGCTGCTGCTGCTGTCCTTCCCCTGAGAAAGAGACCTGCTTCCTGTGTATCTGTCTTTTTATTGACTTTCTGTTCTGCCTTCTCATTGGTTGTAAACCCAACCACATGACCTCCTCGTCACTGCCTGTCTGTACAGACCTCCAGTTCTTCTATGGTTGGTATTGAGATTAAAGGTGTGTGTCTCCATGCTCTCTGTATCCTTGAACACACAGAGATCTGCCTGTCATGTGATCAGGATTAAAGGCATGCGCCACCACTGCCTGGCTTCTGCTATGGCTTGCTATTAGCTCTGACCCCCAGGCAACTTATTTATTAACATACAAATAAAATCACATTTCAGCACAAATGAAATATCACCATACCTCAGTTGGTAAAGTGCTTCTTGTGTAAGCCTGAAGATCTGAGTTCAGATTCACGTCAAAGCCAAGCATGGTGGTCTGTGTCTGTAACCGTAGAGCTGGGTGTTAGAGACCAGAGCATCCCTGGGCTGCTGTTCAGTCAGCCAAGACAAGCTGATAGGTCCAGACGCAGTGAGAGGCCCTGCCTCAAAAGTAAGGTAGGAGCTGTGGAGGAGGACAGCCAAGGTTGACAGTTAGCCTCCACATGCATGCGCACTTACCCACAGGATCATGGACCACAGACACATACATGCACCAGCAACACGTCTGCGCTGCGGTACTCGGGAGCCTGTTCCTTCCCCGGCGGCAGAGTGCCCGGGGCAGCTGGGGTGGGCGGAGACTTGTACCTTTATTTTAGTTCTGATCGTTAAGGGCATTACATGTAGAAAATACTAGACGCCGTCTGACTGGGAAGTGTGTTCCCAGCCCTCATGCTGCCTTCTGTCTCTTGTCCGATTTTCCCCAGAGCCAACCAGTGTGGAGCTGCACGTGGATGGTGTGAGCGACATCTGCACGAAGGGCGGGGACGTCAACTTTGTGTTCACCGGCTTCTCCGTCAATGGAAAGGTGTGGCTCCAGGCTCTGTCGTGTGCCACCTCCTCTCAGCCGTACACAAGTGGGGCTCCTGTGCCCTTAGGTCACGCACAGTGAGCTTCAGGGGTCTGGGCTGTGCGGAAGCCTGGGGTCAGCTTGCTCGTGGGGAGTGGCCCGTGGTGGGGGGCAGGAAGGGAGGGGCGCGTGCCCAGGACCTGAGTTGTTGCACTGCTGTGAGAGCTAAGTGCAGTCCCTCGAGGGGCCTCCTGCCAGAGGGCCTCCTCCTCCTCCTGCTGTGGAGTCTCTGTTGTTAGGAGCTGCTGGGGAGGTTTGGGGACCAGGAGTGACTGGTGTTGACATAAGAGTGCCTGCCCCCAGCTCCGTTCTCATTAGAGCCCTCAGTCTTCCCTCATCAGGCCTCAGATAGAGATGAGGTCCTGTGCTGGTGGTTCTAGTGTGTGGACTTATAAGTATGCTTCTGTGCCGAGAGGGAGGCCACTGTTTCATGTGTGGTTTTCTTAGCGGAAGACGGGGTCTTGGGTAGTTTTCATTCTTAGAGATTTGTAAAATAGTGATGCATTTTTAAAAAGATTTGTTTTATTTTTAATTATGTATGGGTTTGTATATTTGAGTGTGGGTGTCCTTGGAGACCAGAGGCATTGGATCCCCCTGGACCTGGAGTTAAAACAGTTACAGGCTGCCTGATGTGGGTGCTGGGAACTTAACTGCAGGCCTCTGCAAGAGCAGTGTGTCCTCTTACCTAACCACTGAGCAGCCTCCAGCCCCATCGTGATACATGTCTTGTCATAGATTCAGTGATGCAATGCTTGACTGTCCCTCCCCACCCAGCCCTCCTCAAAGGTCTCCTGACTTCATCCTCTTCAAAGCGGCCCTGGCCCAAAGGAAAATGTTGTAGGTGTCACTTGTAGGCAGAAGCGTGAATAAAAACTGCCTGAGCTGCCCGTTGGGTCCTAATGTCCTCCTTCTCACAGGTCCTCAGCAAAGGGCAGCCCCTGGGTCCCGCAGGAGTTCAGGTGTCCCTGAGAAGCACAGGCACTGATACGAAGATCCAGTCCACAGTCACGCAGCCTGGCGGAAAGTGAGTGCTGTCCTGGAGCCTAGTCTGGCTGCTAGGCCAGGCTGTGGCAGGCACGGGGAGCTTGGGTTGAGGGGGCTGGGCTCAGATCCTGATCTGGCCTCTTAAGCAAGTTTATGCTTTCCGAACCCATGTTCCTCTTGAAGTGGGAGTCATCTGACCCACTGTGCAGGAGGTGGGTGATTAATTACCAGCTGCTGTCTGTGAAAGTAGTGTTCCAGTGTTTGCTCCTTGGCTTGGGGGGACAGCTTACTTTACCCCTCTGCTTGCCTTTCTAATTGACAGATGAAGGTAATTAGAGGTCACTGGGAAGATCAGTGTTTGCTGACTACAGGCTAACACAGTTGGGATTAAAGACAGTGTTATATCATTTACATGGAAACCATTTAGTAGTTGGACCTGATGGTTGTTTAGTTAACCTTGAGAATGAAATATAAGGCCGGGCGGTGGTGGCACACGCCTTTAATCCCAGCACTCAGGAGGCAGAGGCAGGCGGATTTCTGTGAGTTTCCTGGGCTACCAAGTGAGTCCCAGCAAAGACGCAAAGCTACACAGAGAAACCTTGTCTCGAAACCCGCCCCTCCCCCCAAAAAAAGAAATATAAAGGGCTGTTTAATTGAACTGTGCAGTCGGGAGAGCTCAGCTGTAACTGTTAGCATATATGTTGGGATTAATACCGGAATAATCGGAGCTGATACTTTTGAAACCATTTAGAGCATTATTACTTCAGTACACAAAACCTAACCAAAATGGTACCTGAAGTTGATAGATTCTAGTGTGTTATCCAACTTAAAAATTACTGTTGTTGACAGGGGTGTGCTTCTTCCTGGCCCAAACCAGGCTGAGTGTCCTTCAGCCAAATTCTTGGGACTGGAAGGGCCTCAGATGTGGGGTTTTCCAGAATTTGGAATGTTTTCATATATGCGGTGTGTTAGCTTTCATGTTTCTGAGCCCCCTACCCCAGTGAGGCACTTGCAGTGAGGCCCCGCCCCTACCACAGTGACACACTTCCTGCAGTGAGCGCCCCCAGTGACACACTTCCTACAGTGAGGCCCCGCCCAGTGACACACTTCCTGCAGTGAGGCCCCGCCCAGTGACACACTTCCTGCAGTGAGGCCCCGTCCCCCACCCCAGTGAGGCACTTCCTGCAGTGAGGCCCCATCCCCCACCCCAGTGAGGCACTTCCTGCAGTGAGCCCCACAAGTGACACACTTCCAGAAGTGAGGCCCCACCCCTACCCCAGTGACACACTTCCTGCAGTGAGGCCCCGCCCCTACCCCAGTGACACACTTCCTGCAGTGAGGCCCCGCCCCTACCCCAGTGACACATTTCCTGCAGTGAGGCCCCGCCCAGTGACACACTTCCTGCAGTGAGGCCTCCCCCACCCCAGTGAGGCACTTCCTGCAGTGAGGTCCCATCCCCCACCCCGGTGACACACTTCCTGCAATGAGGTCTCATCTCCCACCCCAGTGAGGCACTTCCTGCAGTGAGGCCCCATCCCCCACCCCAGTGACACACTTCCTGCAATGAGGTCCCATCCCCCACCCCAGTGACACACTTCCTCCTGTGAGGCTCCTCCCTCCATGTTCCCCACTCCCTCCCAATAGTTCACACCATCCTGAATCCATCAACAGGCCGATCTGTTGGTTAGGCCAAAGCCCTCCTGACCCAGTCACTTCCCAGAGTTCCACCTCTGAACACTGTACAGGAGAACCAAGACTTCAACACATGTGCCTTCAGGGATGAGACTCATATCTGAACATGAACTTCACTTACGTGTGCTCTGTATCTTAAGCATGCAGGCTGAAAGTACTCATACAGAATTTTAAATAATTATTACACTGAACAGTTTCATGGTACAGAGTTTTCCACGTTTGCGGCATTAATGACTCACAGAGTTCTGGAGTGTGGATTTCTTATGTTCAAGCGAAGGATGCCGCAGCTGTCGTTTGCTGCAGACCTTGCCGGGAACTGCCTTGATCCTTCTGAGCTTCTTTGCTCAGAGCACATGTGGGGCCCCGGGGAGTAGAAAGGCTAAACTACCAATGCCAGAAGCCAGTGGTCCCGTCAGCTCTGTTGTAGCAAAGTGGTTCTGAAGCCCTGTCCAGACAGCATTCAAGAGACCACCCGCGGGAGAAGGCAGATACCGCCCGTAGTAAGTTCCTGTGGCAAAATTAGCCTCGGATCGGCAGGTGCCTTGTTCAGGTTGAGCCTGGGAGGGCTCTGGCTGTAGTGTTTGCAGCCCCAGCTCAGCTGGCTGTGGCCTTAGCTTACCTGGAGTCTCCTGTATCTGTATGGGTGCCTTGCTTACATGTCTGCCTGGGCAGCGCGTGCACGCTTGGTGTACGTGGGCAGCAGAAGAGGCATTGGATCCCCTGGAACTGGAGTTATCTACAGTTACAGAACCAAACCTGGGTCCTCTGGAGAGCAGTCAGTGCTCTTAGCTATTGAGACATCTCTCTAGTGCCTACCTTGAATTTTTAGCTCTCCTGTCTCAGCCTCCTGAATACAGGAATTGCAGGTGCATGTCGTCATGCCTGGCTTTAGGCTCGTTCTATGTAGCCATCCGCCCCAGCCTGGGGCTTTGCTTTCTTCTCCCACATAACTCCTCCCTTCCCACTTCTTAGCTTTTAGCGATTTTTTTCTCTCCTCCCCTCTTCTTCCTGTTCATGCCAATCAAATTGCTGATTGTGAGCGTATGCCAGGACTCCTGGAGACGCTGGGCATGTTGGCCCTGTTTGCCAGCAGTGTGCACAGTGCCTCCTTGCTTCCTGGCACATGGGGAGTGTTCAGGGAGTGGGTTTGGACAGAATTGGATTGAGTAGCTACTGGAAACCTACAATAATTCCCACATAATCCCTGTCTAAAACCTGGTTAAGTGATGTGCTGTTTTGTGTTTCTCAGGTTTGCGTTTTTTAAAGTTCTTCCTGGAGATTATGAAATCCTTGCGACTCATCCAACCTGGGCTCTGACGGAGGTAAGCTCTGGCCCATGTCTGTGTGTGTGCTATAGTTTGGAAACAGATGTGGAGATGAATTTAGGATGTGAAATGAAGTCACAGTTTCTCCAGATTCTGGGAGAACTGGGGTGCTGAAGTGTAGGTGTTATTAGGGAGAGCTCCACGCCTCAGCGGATGCTTCTGCTGCTGGTTTCTTCTTTAGGTGACGGTTGTGAAGTCCTCATCCACTATCACCATATTGAGCTAAGTCAACACCAGAAATTCCCAGTGAATTTGTTCTTTCTCTGTCCCAAACAGAAAACTTTAAATATGCTAATTCTTCTAGAGGCCTGTTGCCCATGCTCCCTGGGGAAGGGAGATCTCAAACAGCCTTGTGATTGTTAAGGAGAGAATGGGCTGCATGCCATCACTTCTGAGTGTCAGGAGCAGCAGAAGCGGCTGTGCGAGCCAGAGAAAACTCCTTCTTTCAAGGAGTGAAAAAGCAGTGACTTCCTTTTTGGTTTACATTTTCAACTTTCTTCTGCTTTGTATTTGAAAATTTAATCAAACGTGGTTGAGTGGTAGCAGTGTTCATTGAAAGAGTGTCTGTGCAAGGTGTGATGACTTGTACCTGTGATTCTAGTACTTGGGATGCTGAAACAGGAGGATTGCTGTGAGTTTTGGCCACCCTGGGCTCCATAGTGAGTTCTAAACCAGTCTTGGCTATGGAGTGAGGCCTTATCTCAAAACAAAAAAACAATCAAAAAGCCCAAATACTATCTAAAAGGTTATAAACATTTGAAATGCCATATAAAGAGTGATTTATAAAATATTATAGTAATTAAATATTCTTGAATACAGACAAACAATAAAGCAAAGCGTGGTGTTGTGAGGCTGACAGTCATTTGGCAGGGGTCAGTGCCCGTGGCCCCGGTTCTATTTTGTCATCGTGGGGTGTTGGTTACCCTGAGGGAGCAGGGGTTCTGGCCCTCGCTTTGTGTCTGTCAGGTTTCGTTAGCAGGGGCATCGCTCGGTTTCTGTGAATTGCATTCTGTAGAAAGCCGCACTGCAACAAAAAGGGGAAACGGTTGGAGGGGCCAGAGAGAGGCTCAGGGTGAAGGTGCTTGCTGCCAAGCCTAAAGACCCGAGTTCAATTCCTGGGACCCACGTGGTGGGAGGGGAGACTCTTGGTTGTCCTCCAACCTCCCTGTGTGCTCTGCATGGCCACTCCTCAACAAATAAGTATTTCAGATGTAGGAAGGCGGACTGTAAGAAGAGCATGAAAGAAGGGAACTGTCGGTGCTGAGTTGCCACGCACACAGGCGGTTACTTCCATTTCCCCACACTTCTTGTCATCCACTTTGCATAGGAAGAAGCATTGCAGGGCTGGGAGATGGCTCAGGGGGTAAAGGCTTGCCGTGCAGACCTGACAACTTGAGTTTGGATTTCAAAACCCACATAAAAGATGACTGGTGTGTGTATGTAATCCCGGTGACCCATGGGGAGACGGGAGGCCAAGACAGGAGCATCCCTCACAGCTCCTGGGCACCAGTCTGGTGTGCACAGCTGGAACCACAAGCCACTGCCTCAGACAAGGTGGAAGGCTGGGACAGACACTGGCCTTGGCCGCTGGCCCTCCACGCGCACTCCATCACATGCCTGTCTGCATCTCCAGAGCAGCTGCAGTGTTCTCTGTAGCCAGCCCTCCTTGACCGGGGGCTCTGTGTTCATTGCTTCAACCAGTCTCAGATTCCACCAGCTGTGGACTGGACATACATATGGGCATTTTTCTTATTCTTGAGTCCTAAATGGTAAGTATTGCTTGTTTAGCCTTGGCCTTGTGTTGGGCACGGTAACTAATGGAGGTTTAGTCTTCAGGGGATGTGCATAGCCTCTGCACACACAGTGTGCCATTAAATAAAAGGGACATGGGCACCTGAGGATGTCTGAGTCTGGAAGTCCAGGGTCAGTTCCTGTGGCTCTGGAGGGATGCCTGTGTCTGTAATTTTATTAGGAACTGCTTTGTTAAAAATGTTAGCATGTCCTTGTGCTGTTGGATATTCTGAAAGGATTTATTTATGTCTATTTCTTTTAGAGATTGTCACACTGTAGCCCAGACTGGCTTCATATTCACAATAATCTTCGTACTCTAGCTTCCTGATTGCTGGTGTAAGCCACTGTGTCGGGCTGTCAGGGTTTAGTGTATTGAAGCTAAGGCCTCTTCCTTTTTCTAGGCAAGTACCACAGTGCGGGTGACGAACTCCAATGCTAACGCAGCTGGTCCCCTCGTAGTGGCTGGCTATAATGTATCTGGCTCTGTCCGCAGTGATGGGGAGCCCATGAAAGGGGTGAAGTTTCTTCTCTTTTCTTCTTTAGTGAGCAAAGAGGTAAGCAAAGAAAAATGAAGAGCCAAGATTGGGGGGTGGGGGGATGTTGGGGAGTGGCAGGCTGGGGCTTACTGTTGGTTTGTGACCTGGATGTTTAAGAGCACAGTCTCATGGACTGTCTTCACCGCGAGGCTGTGGATAGGGAGATGCTCGGGCTTTTACCAGGTTCACACAGTATCGGGTTCTAACACCTGCTGCTCTGTGGCGTCTTGGGGTGTCACTTCTCTTCCTTGGCCAGTTTTCTTACTGTTAGGGGGAGGCTCACCATTTTTCCTAAGAAGATGCTCATTTTTAAACTCTGAGGCTGGGTGTAGAGATTTGGGTTCCGTTTGCCTTCATTGACCTCTGCAGGTTGGCCTGGCCTTGTGTGTGGCTGTTGGGTAATCAGAACATGGAAATTTCTTCTTCCCTGACATAGGACGTCCTGGGCTGCAATGTGTCCCCAGTGTCCGGGTTCCAGCCCCCGGATGAGAGCCTGGTTTATCTGTGCTATGCGGTCTCCAAAGAAGATGGCTCATTTTCTTTCTATTCCTTGCCAAGTGGGGGCTACACTGTGGTGAGTGAGTGGGTTTCTATCTGTACAGGACACTATGTGTGAGAAGAGCCTATGCCCTCTGGGCGTTGGGTGAGTCAGCATTCAGTATGATGACACACTGCTTGAGGTAAACCAACCTAAAGGAATGAAGGTTTCTCTTGGATCATGGTTTCAGTTTCTGGCTGATTATCCTCTTGCTCTTGGGACTGAGGAGAAGCAGTAGCTGTGGTTGAAGCCTGTGGTAGAGGAAATCTATTCACTTCCTGGAGGCTGGGGTGACAGAATTGGGGAGAGCAGAAGAGCTGGGATTCTGACTCGCCCTCAGGGGCACACTGCCAGTGACCTGACTTCCTTCCGTCAGGCCCTGGCTCCGACAGCTGCTACCACCTCCCAGCGGTGCTGACAAGTATGCCTCCAGCACAGGAGTTGACATTGCAACATGACCCTGTTATCTCCAGATGTGTTGGGCCACATCCGTAGCTATCCTGGGGGACACGTGGCACATGGGCTGCATGTTGGACATGTCTGCTAGCACATGGGCTTTGGGGCCTTTAAGATCCAGATCAGTCGTAGATACTGAATGGCCAAAGGGTGGGCCTCTCATTCATGAGCACTTGGCCTAGTAAGGATAGGTTGAGTGTCCCTAAAACTAAAAAAACCCATATCTAAAACACTCCAAAATCTAAATAACTATTGAGTTTGCCATCGGCCTCAGTCTGTTTGTCTGTAAGGTGTGTGTGGAATGTAGTGGATCTCAGGTTCAGACTTGGACCTGTCCACAAGGTAGACCTGTCCACCTACAGTTGCAAGCATGTTTGCCCTGGTGATCACAGCCTGTACTGAAGATGAGACATGGGCTCTTCTGTCACAGTGTAGTGCAGGGCTTCCCCTTAGACCAGCAGCTGGAGTCACATTCCTCTGGGTTGTTTTGGCTGCTAGACCTGGGTGAACACTGACTTAGGACTGTGCTGTACACTCTTCCTAATCACTTGACCCCTTCTTCCAGGTGCCGTTCTATAGAGGGGAGAGGATCACCTTTGACGTGGCACCTTCCAGGCTTGACTTCACCGTGGAGCACGACAGCTTGAGAATCGAGGTGAAGCTCTGGAGGCAGGCGTTTGGGTTCCCAGCCCTGGGCACAGATGTCGCAAACATGTCCACCTCAACACCCTGTCCAGATGGCTATTGGAGGAAGTGGGACTCTGTGGCTTAGCTTGGGGTACACTGGATCTACCACCTCTCTTACACAGCATCTCCATCTTGCAGAACTAGCTAAGCCCTGGTCGGTGCTGCTCCTTCAGTGAGATGTGCCCACAGAATGCCTGTGGCTTGTGCTTTGAGTTCTGTTCCACTTTGGTTGTACAGTTGGGGCCTAGTGAGTCAACAGTCTTTCTGGACGTTGCATTTTAGTGACGGGAAGAGCCAGTGCCTGTTTAGATAAGCAAGTTGGTGTGTTAGAAGCGGGTAAGTGCTCTCTGGAACAGAAGAAGGGCTGTGCAGGGCAGGGACACAGGGCTGCATGTTATGTCAGGAGTCCTCTCCCTGAAGGTAACACTGAGCTACTGTCTGAAGGGGAGCAGGTGTTATACCCAAAATTTGTGGTGAATGCAAAGGTCTCAAGGCAGGAGTATGCCTAGAGAGTTCAAGGCACCCTGAGGAGGCCAGGGGAGCTGAAGTGGAGGGGAGGATGGAAGCTTGGAGAGGTGATGGCGTAGAGCTTGGCTGGCCACTTTCCTCTTATGCTGCTGGGAGTTGGGTACTGCTGAGGAGAGGTGTGATGAGGAAAGCTAGCCTGGGCCGTAACCGTGTGAGCTCAGGAGAGCATGGCCCATGTGGTAGGAGGACATGGTGAGGTGTTCAGAAGACATGGAAAATGTGTTTTCATCATTCTTCTCAGTCTTTAATTACAGAATAGAATTACAGAAAGCTGGCAGCTTGCAACATAGAGGAAGTGCCCAAGGGTACCTGGCGGTGGTGCTAATGAAAAGTTATTCTCTGGTTTTTATAATGCACTGAAAAGCAATCCACTAAAACAGCGCAGTCAGGAGAGCTGGCCCCACCTTCTGAGGTTGCGTAGGACAACTAAATGTAGGCCAGGAGGCCAGGAAAATGAGCACTGAGCCTTTATTGCCTGTACAACCTTGCAGGAAGGGTGTAGCAGGTACTTGGGCAAAGTACCCAGATGGTGGTCAAATGCAAGTTTTAACCTGAAGTGTGTGGAGTTTCAAGTGAGGGCCTAGAACATTCCATCACACCAGGGAAGCCTCCCCGTTTCATCTGTGTGCTTTAGCACCTGGCACATAGTAAGTGTTGAAAACGTTTGTTGGATATGTGAGTTAATAAGTGGATAGACAGCTAGTTCAC
The DNA here is from genome assembly GCF_949786415.1 of Peromyscus eremicus. Taxonomy (NCBI): domain Eukaryota; kingdom Metazoa; phylum Chordata; class Mammalia; order Rodentia; family Cricetidae; genus Peromyscus; species Peromyscus eremicus. The sequence goes on from NC_081416.1 coordinate 151,320,357, forward strand.
CACTTCCTTTCAGAAGGATTATCCCCGAATAAAAAGGAAGCCATTTTCTTACTCCTCCTCTCCCTTCCCCTGCACTCTTCCCTTTTGGTTTTGAGGCAGTACCACTGGCCTTAAACTTATGATCCTCCTGACTTAGCCACCCGAGTGCTGAGATGGCAGGTGTGTGCCACCCGAGTGCTGAGATCACAGGTGTGTGCCACCCGAGTGCTGAGATCGCAGGTGTGTGCCACCCAAGTGCTGAGATCGCAGATGTGTGCCGCCCGAGTGCTGAGTGCCACCCGAGTGCTGAGATTGCAGGTGTGTGCCACCCGAGTGCTGAGATCACAGGTGTGTGCCGCCCGAGTGCTGAGTGCCACCCGAGTGCTGAGATCACGGGTGTGTGCCACCCGAGTGCTGAGATGGCAGGTGTGTGCCACCCGAGTGCTGAGATCGTGGGTGTGTGCCACCCGAGTGCTGAGATCACGGGTGTGTGCCGCCCGAGTGCTGAGATCGCAGGTGTGTGCCGCCCGAGTGCTGAGATGGCAGGTGTGTGCCACCAGAGTGCTGAGATGGCAGGTGTGTGCCGCCCGAGTGCTGAGATCGCAGGTGTGTGCCGCCCGAGTGCTGAGATGGCAGGTGTGTGCCACCCGAGTGCTGAGATGGCAGGTGTGTGCCACCCGAGTGCTGAGATCGCAGGTGTGTGCCACCCGAGTGCTGAGATCGCAGGTGTGTGCCACCCGAGTGCTGAGATCGCAGGTGTGTGCCACCCGAGTGCTGAGATCGCAGGTGTGTGCCACCGTGCCCTGTACAGTCACACCTGGTGCTTGCATTACAAGTATGTTGTCATGCAAGGCTAAAGTTTTGCCACTTTCAGGCTCTCTTTCAAATAATTCCTATATTCATTCATCCGGGAGGCACTTCCTGAGTGCCTGCTTTGTGGCAGGGAGCTGAGGCAGGACAGGCTCCATTGAGCTGCAAAGTCACATTTTAATGAGAAGGGGGGGAGATATAGGGAATCAGTCAGGCATGTCAGACCCTGAGGAGTTTGATGAAGATATAATTAGGTTGGTGATGTCTCACCCAGGTAGCTCACTTGAGCAGCCAAAGGTCAGGGGCTTGGAACTCAGTGCCTCCCAGGAGAGCCCAGGCTTGGTGCTTGGAGCAAACAGGATACCCACAGAAAAGGCACAGGGCTGTGTGGTGAGCGACTTTCCAGAGGAAGGGTGGGTTGGAAGGAATCTGCCTGGCCCGGGCTCTTAGGTGAGGGCTCTTGGACTTTGAAAGGGGAGAGTACGTCACTGATCTTAGGTGGTAATGGTGGAATGGGTTGGGGGTTCCAGGTGGTGCTGAAGGGACATGCTGCAGGTGAAGGGGAAAGCCATGGGTCCCAGGCAATGTTGGGGGTGACAGGTCTGGGGTCCCAGGAGATGCTGTGGGACAGGCTGGGGTCCCAGGTAATGTGGTTTGTGTTTAAGAGGCTGGAGACAGGTGGGATTCACCAAAGTGGGGACATACGGATGGAGCCAGGGAGGGAGCAGGAGACGGTAAGGCTGGGGAACCCCACAAGCCAGAAGCAGCAACCTGTGAGTCTGCAGGCTGTTTTTATTCAACTCTGACGAGCTTTCCTGCATTAGAAATGCAGCTGAGAAGATAGAGGCTATGAGAGAGAGGGAGAGGGGCCAGCACGTGAGCCATGGTGCTGGGCAGGAGGGGTCTTGGTGACATGAGCGTGTGAACATCTGTTCTTCACTTTGCAGCCCGTGTTCCACGTCATGGGCTTCTCGGTCACTGGGAGGGTCTTGAACGGACCTGAAGGAGAAGGCGTTCCGGAGGCTGTGGTCACCCTGAACAACCAGATTAAAGGTGGGCAGGCATGTGGTCCTGAGCCTCTTCAAGGGCTTGTTTTCAATCATGGAATGATATAGACACAAGTGACAACATCTCAGTGTAAAACCTTGTGAAAAGCCGGGCGGTGGTGGCGCACGCCTTTAATCCCAGCACTCGGGAGGCAGAGCCAGGCGGATCTCTGTGAGTTCGAGGCCGGCCTGGGCTACCAAGTGAGTTCCAGGAAAGGCGCAAAGCTACACAGAGAAACCCTGTCTCGAAAAGCCAAAAAAAAAAAAACCTTGTGAAAACACTGCATCCCCACGTATCTGTTGGGATGCAAGCTTTGGGGCCCATCTTTTATTCACATGCTTTGGTTGCAGTCAAAACGAAAGCTGACGGCTCCTTCCGCCTAGAGAACATCACGACAGGGACGTACACCATCCATGCTCAGAAGGAGCATCTCTACTTCGAGGTGGTTACCATCAAAATCGCACCCAACACTCCACAGCTGGCTGACCTCATTGCTACAGGGTAAGTGTGCTGTCTGTCAGCGTGACGACTGACTGCGACCGAAAGCAACTGGAGGAGGAAAGGGTTTATCTGGCTAACACTTCCACATCACAGTCCATCACTGAGTGAGGTCAGGTAGGGATCTGGAGGCAGGAACTGAAGCAGAGGCCATGGAGGGCTGCTTACTGTCTTGCTCAGCCTCCTTTCTATAACTCAGGACTACCTGTCTAAGGGTGGCACTGTCCTCGGTGAGCTGGGCCCTTCCGATCAGTTATCAACCAAGAAAATGCCTCACAGGCCAGTCCGGTGAGAGCATCTTCTCAGTTGAGGGTCCCTCTTCCCAAATGACTCCAGCATGTGTCAAGTTGACATAAAACTAGCCAGCCCATGGGCTGTGTAGTCTTGGGTACATCCCGGCTCCTCTTGGCAGCAGTGGAGAAGAAAATGAGCTTTGACCCGACCATATTTCTGTCCAGGATTCACATCCGGTTCTAATAGCTGTCGAGAGTCAAGTTGGCTTTCTTTTGGAAAGATGAGTGCTGAACCTTTTTGTTTTGTTTTGTTTTGTTTTGTTTGTTTTTTGTTTTTTCGAGACAGGGTCTCTCTTTGTAGCTTTGCGCCTTTCCTGGAACTCACTTGGTAGCCTAGGCTGGCCTCGAACTCACAGAGATCCACCTGCCTCTGCCTCCCGAGTGCTGGGATTAAAGGCGTGCGCCACCACCGCCCGGCCCTTTTTTTTTTTTTAAGTAAAAAAAATTTTTTTAAAGCCAGGCATTGGTGGTGCATGCCTTTAATCCCAGCACTTGGAAGGCAGGGGCAGGTAGATCTTATGAATTTGAGGCCAGTCTGGTCTACAGAGAGAGATCCAGTACAGGCTCCAAAACTACACAGAGAAACCCTGTCTTGAAAAAAAAGAAAAGAGAAAAATTTTAATTTATTTTACCTACCAACCACAAATCCCTGTCTCATCCCTCCTCCCACTTCTCCCTAGTCGTCGTCCCCCCCTCCCCCCGCCCCCAAACCCTTCTATCAACTCCTCCAAAAGGGCAAGGCCTCCCGTGGGGGATCAGCACAGCCTTCAGTTGAGGCGGGACCCAGTCCCTCCCCCGGCATCAAGGGTGAGCAAGGCGTCCGACCCTAAGTAATGGGCTCCGGAAAGCCAGCTCCTGAGTGCTGAAGCTTAGTAGCTGAAGGCACTTACATGTTGGACACTTAAGATGGTTTTCTTTTGCTTTCAAGTTAAAATGGGTTTGTTAAAGTAGAGAAAGAAGATGATGGTATATGTGCTTTCTCCAAACCTAACAACTTGAGTCTTATCCCTGGGAGCCACGTGGTGGAGGAAGGGAGCAACTTGTACAAGTTGTCCCTGACCTCCACATGTGTGCCAACACAATAAATAATCATGTCTGTCTATCATTCTATCTATCATCTATCTGTCTATCTATTTATCATCTGTCTATGTATCATTCTATCATTCTATCTATCTATATCTATCATCTACCTGTCTGTCTGTCTATCATTCTATCTATTATTCTATCTATCATCCATCATTCTAGCTATCATTCTAGCTATCTATCATCTGTCTGTCTATCTATCATTCTAGCTATCTATCATCTATCTATTTATCTATCAATTATTCTATCTATCATCTACCTGTCTGTCTGTCTGTCTATCTATCTACCTGTCTGTCGGTCTGTCTGTCTATCTAATATCTAATATCTATCTAAATTAGAAAAAGATCTTTGAGGTTAGCCCTCCCCTGAGAGCATTTTCCTTGTCTGATCCTAGAGGGCTTTGCTAGGTTCTCTGATGGTGTGGAGGTGTGCTTGGAGATGCTTCTGGTCACTGGCGGAGTTAATCATGTCGTCACTGATGTCAAGGAGGGAAAGAAAAGATACTTAAGGGTTCTCAGCCTACTAGAGGTGTTGCTGTGGACAGGTGATGAGGATTCAGGTTTGGCGTCTGGTGGCACACTCTCCTAGACGTTTGGATCTGTGTCCATCCTGATTGACACTCCTAGGTGACTCGTCAACTGGAAGTGGAATGCCAGCAATGTAGGGGTGGGCTGGAGAGCCTGAGTGGGTGAGGTCACAGGAGGGACAGAGGTGGTTGCTGACAGCAGAGCTAGGGAGCAGAGCCCCGGCAGACAGCCATCAGCCTAGTCACCAAGTCACCTAGTCACCTTTCAGCTTTGAAAGACAGGACATCAGTCATTCTTAGAAAATAACTCCCGGGTTCAAGTCCTGTTCCTGTCCCTCTGCTTTTGTGCTGGAACATCCGTGCTAGGTAAGCAGATGTAAGTTCCTCACCTGTCGGTAAAGCGCAGTACAAGGGCTGCACATGTAACGAGGAGCCGAGCCTAAGTGGTAAGGACAGGGTTGTCGGCTCTCAGCTCCTTGGGGAGATGGCACAGAGAGAGGCCTGCAGTTTGTGCCAGGAAGAGATTGGGGAGAAGACCTTGGGTAGATTGGGGTGGGGGTGGTAGTGTGAGGCCTTAGGAGGACCAAGGGAAGAAGATGCAGGGCAGCGTGTTCAGAGGGGAGGACACCGAATGGAAGGGGCTGAGTCAGTGTGTCCAGAGGCCGTGATGAGGTCAGCAAGCCTTTGACCATGTACCTGAGGTGCAGAGACAGACAGCCTTGCCACTGAGACCGTGGGGTCAGCAAGGGTATGATAGAGATGTGCCTTGCTGCCTGCTGGGTGGGTAGGGATTGGTGGGAAGCCAGGGTGTTGGCAGATGGTGCAGATAGGGGCCTGTGGCAGTTATCTGGAGGAGATGATCGGCTGGGGGTGCCTTAGTGCCGGGTGCTGACAGGAGAGGAAATGAGAAACAGATGGATTTGATAAATGATCCGATGCAGAAAGTCAGTAGGCACATACTGCCAGGCCCCAGCCTCTCTCAACTGATGTGTGTGTGTGTGTCTGATAATTTTCTTATTTAAAGTGAAATATTTGAACCAAAGCAAGAAAAAAATGACATTTGAGCATCTTTGGAAAAACTCATTACTTTCTGAAGGGGCCCAGGGACATTTACTTTATTTTTGAATGGTGTTGGGGATCAAACCTAGAACTTTGAGCACACAGGCAAATGTACTGCCACTGAGCTTCACCCCAACCCACATCTGCCTCCTTAATGCATTGATGTTTCTTACTTTTCTTTTTTAAAATTATTTATAAAAATATATTTTTAATTTTTTTAGAGTTTCTTCTATTTATTTTATGAGTGTGTCTTGCCTGCCTGCATGTCTATACACTATGTCCGTTCCATGCCCTTGGAGGGCACAAGAGGGTGTCAGATATCCTGGAACTAGACTTGCGAACAGTTGTGAGCCGCCATGTGGGTGCTGGCAATCAAACCCAGGGCCTCTGCAAGAGCAGCCAGTGCTCTTAGCTGGCCGTCTCTCTGGCCCCTATTTTATTTTTAAAACTTTATTACACTGTTGTTGTTGTTTTTTAACTCTTTTTTGGGGGCCCACCACCCAGCTCCCAAATAAATCACACACGGAAGCTTATTGCTACTTATGAATGTCCGGCCTTAGCTTGGCTTAGTTTCTAACCAGCTTTCCTTAACTCATCTTTAACTGATCCTGTCTACCTTTTGCCTCTGGGCTTTTCCCATTCTCTTACTTCTGTACCTTACTCTTACTGCATGGCCTGCTGTGTGTGTATAGCTGGGTGGCTGGCCTCTGGAATCCTTCTCCTTTCCTTCCAGATTTCTCCCTCTATATATTCTCTCAGCCTGCCAGCCCTGCCTATCCTTTCTCCTGCCTTGCTATTGGCCATTCAGTTCTTTATTAGACCATCAGGTGTTTTAGACAGGCACAGTAACACAGCTTCACAGTTTGTTTTTTTGTTTGTTTGGTTTTGGTTTTGGTTTTTCGAGACAGGGTTTCTCTGTGTAGCTTTGTGCCTTTCCTGGGACTCACTTGGTAGCCCAGGCTGGCCTCGAACTCACAGAGATCCGCCTGGCTCTGCCTCCCGAGTGCTGGGATTAAAGGCGTGCACCACCACCGCCCGGCCCAGCTTCACAGAGTTAAACAAATGCAACATAAACAAAAGTAACACACCTTAGCATAACATTCTACAACATTACACTTACTCATTTATTACTGAGTCAGTCTCTTTCCCTCCCTCTTTCTCTGTGCACGTGTCGGTGTATCTCTTGTGGCATTCACATGGAGACAGCTCTCTCCCTCCACAACATGGGTCTTGGGGATTGGACTCAGGTTCCTCAGGTTTGGTGGTGAGTGCCTTTACTCACTGAACCATTTTGCTGACCCAAGATTTATTTCTTTTCCTTTTAAATTAATTTTTATTTTTGGTGTGTGTGTGAGTGTGTGTGTGTGTGTGTGTGTGTGTGTGTGTGTGTGTGTGTGATACCAGACAGTGAGCACATGACCACTCCTAGGTGTGGTTAAGGAGAAGGTTTTATTGTAGATATGAGGGAGAGAATAGAAGAATAGACCAGGCCTCAAGAGGAGAGAGAGCAGAGTGGGGTGGGGGAGAGATGGAGAGTAGGAGAAACAGAGAGAGCAGAGAGGGGGCCAAGAGAGCGAGTGGCCAGAGAAGCTGAGGCAATGAAATCAGGCTGGGGAGATTGGGGGGGGGGGCAGGGGGGGGTGTGAAAAGGGCTGAGAGGAGCCAGAACTCTGGAACTATGCTGGGGGAGCCTGTGTGGAGAGCCTGGTGGCCAGCATCTCCTTTGATATGTTAGTGGGCACCTCAGCCATTTGTCCTGAAGTTCTCTGAGACCTGACAGGAATTTCAGGTGGTTGTGGACCCTCTGAGGTGGGTTCTGGGAATTGAACCCAGGTCCTCTGGAGAGTACTGTGTGCTCTTAACCACTGAGCATCTCTCCAGCCCTGATCCTTTTTTAGAACCTGTAACCAGTTAAGAATGTAGAAACCTCCCTCAGATGACAATCCACACAGAAGCAGGTGGTGAGCCCGGGGCAGCCTCCGGGTGCAGGGCGATGACGGCAGCTTTACTCCTCCTAAATGACACAGCCATCCTCAGCCCTTCCTGATCTTGTCCCTGATTGTCCAGTTGGGGCAGACATGCTTCTCCAGCGGTTTATTTGGTCCTGATTGTCAGAGGCAGAAAGTTCTTTAGTGTGGTTCTGTCTGAAGCAGCAGCTGACATTTATATCCCGTGATTGTTTAGGATAAGAAGATTGGACCTTTAGTGAGTTGGAGAGATGGGTGGCCTCCAGATGGTATCTTAGCTGCAGCCACCACAGATGGAACGGGTGCTGTTGTTGGTCCCTCTGGGAGCAGCTGGGCCTGCTGTGTGGTTCTTGAAGAGACAGACCTCTTTCGTCTGGAAGCTGGAGTTCCAGTCATTCTCATCCGTAGGGTTCTGCCTTTATGAGAGGCATTTTGTGGCTCTCAACTCCTAAGGAGTTCAGTTTCAACTTTGCGATTGCTCTTACACCCACATGGCGTCTAACCACAAATGGGGAAGACATGGTGGTTTTATGGCCTGGTTAATGGTACTGGGTTTGTGTTTTTTTTTTTTTTTGCAGGCAGCTGACAGCTCTTCCGTTTTTAGGGTTAGCCCAAGTTATATCAGTAGTCCAATTACCTGAAATGTTTTTATTACCTGCAGATTGACTTCAACTGGCTTCTGTGGAGGTGGGGTGGCGGGTGGGAGTGTGTTACCTAGAGAACACACAGCCCTGCCCTGGGCCCAGCTGCAGACTTTTGCAGACGGGTCTCTGAAGGGAGAGTCACCAAGTCTACCCGGTAGACAGTATTGTCTCAGCGTTACTGGGAGCCTGCCCTGCCGCACTGAGTCTTGCTAGAATGACCAGACTTCTCATTGCAGGTTCAGCATCTGTGGCCAGATATCCATCATCCGCTCCCCTGATACTGTCAAGCAGATGAGTAAATACAAAGTGGTCCTGTCCTCTCAAGACAAGGACAAGTCTTTGGTCACCGTGGAGACGGATGCTCATGGATCATTTTGCTTTAAAGCGAAGCCAGGGACCTACAAAGTCCAGGTGCATGAGTTGTGTTTGTCTTAGAGTATATGGGGAGGGTGGCTCCGTGAGTAGACGGTCTGCCCTGCAAGCATCAGGACCTTTGATCCCGAGAGTCCCTACCAAAAGGCAGGTGTGCTGGCGTGAGCTTGTCATCCCAGTGCTGGGCGGCAGAGACGGGCAGACCCCTGGGGCTCACTGGCCGGCCAGACTTGCCTGCTAGGTAAGCTCCAGGCCACTGAGAGATCATCTCAAAGACCAAGAAAGATGGCTCCTGAGGAAATAACACCCAAGGTGACCTCTGGCCTCCACACACTCTCAGCCCTGCAGCTCGAGAAAATGCAAGGGTTTTCCAGAGTGTTAGGAGCCACAGTGGGACACAGGGAGGAGGCTTTCGGGTCCTGGCTCCTGACTGTGAGGTGTTCTCATCCCTAGGTGTGAGTTGTGAATAGACACAGGCCTGTCTTTTCTCCTTGGATGTGTGTGCAGGGTTAGGAGCACGCTGTGCCCTCCTGTGCCTTCCTTGCTTCTGGCTGCTCTAGGATGCCCATGAGGCCAAAGCAGAGCAGAGCCAGTTCTTCAGGCCGTTCAGAACCTCATGGTACCGGTTTCTGAGAGCCCAGACCAGGGAGGAGCTTCCCCACCCTGACTCCAGGACAACCAGCAGGCCCCAGGGAGCCTGCCCATCCAGGCCCAGAAGCAGGGCAGCGCCTGCCTGGAGTCGCCTGCGCACAGCTGGGCCAGTGACAAGACAAGCAGAGGTCTGCCCACGTGGGAAAGGCCATGTTCCTGTAGCTGGCAGGGCTTGCCAATCGAATCAGCTCTGCTCCCAGCTTTAGTGAGGGAGGACTGGAGTGTCCACAAGCCTGGGTCTTCTAGGGTGGGACCTTCCTTCTGTAGGGACAAGTGGAGATATTTGGTGGGTGACAGCTCTCATTGTGAGCCACCTGCCCAGCTTATCTGAAGATGGCCACATCGACAGCTCCTGAAGTTCTGTCGGAAGCTCACAGTTGGGCAGTTCCTTGCTGGGAATAAAGTAGGGGACCTCTGCCCCCTTCCCCATCCTTTTCTGAGCTTGGGAAACACACACAGAAAAGGAGCCAAGAGTGATAGCACATGCCTATAATTCCAGCACTGGGGAGTTGAAGCAGGAGCAGTGTGAATTTCAGGCTAGCCTGAGCTACACAGTCTCTGTCTTAAAATAACACACAAGAGAATAAGTACTTGGAAAAAGAAAATGACCTAATTCTACAGGAGCCTCTGGGAAGGCATCAGACAGTCTCTCTCTCTCTCTCTCTCTCTCTCTCTCTCTCTCTCTCTCTCTCTCTCTCTCTCTCTCTCTGAGACTTGGTTTCACAACAGCCCAGGTTGACTTGAACCTTGAGGTGTTCTTTCTACCTTAGCCTCCTGAGTGTGGGATTACAAGCTGGTGCTGCCATGCCTGGCTTAGTTATTATACTATTACTGTGTTACTATAAAAATACCACTTCTGGCCAGGCATGGTAGTGCATGCCTTTAATCCCAGCATGCAGAGGCAGATGGATCTCTGTGAGTTCCAGGACAGCTAGGGCTACACAGAGAAACCCTGTCTTGAAAACAAACAAACACAGTTACTTCTTAAGTTTGTTATGATTACACATCTGGGCTCAAAGTGAACCTTCACCCTTCACTATCTGCGTACCTTGAGGCCCACATGAAGGTTCTAGTGCCTCATAGGCTGGAGAGAGATCCTCTCTGCAGCCTCTAGTGCAGTGGTTCTCAACCTGTGGGTCACGAACCCTTGTGGGGGGACGTCACACATCAGATATCCTGCATTTCAGATACTTACATTATAATTCATAAAAGTAGCAAAATTGCAGTTACGAAGTAGCAGCAAAAATAACTTTATGGTTGGGGATCACCACAGCATGAGGAACTGTTAAAGGGTTGCAGCGTTAGGAAGTTGAGAACCGCTGCCTTACTGTCTCATGTTCTCACAGGTGGTGGTGCCTGAGGCCGAGAGCAGAGCCGGGCTCATGCTGAAACCACAGACGTTCCCTCTCACCGTGACCAACAGGCCTGTGATGGATGTGGCCTTTGTGCAGTTTTTGGCGTCTGTTTCTGGAAAAGTCTCCTGTTTGGGTGAGGTGTCCACTGCATGGGAGAGCCTCTAGTTCAGAGAACTGGACAGTGGGAGGTGCTGGGACCAGGCCTTTCTGAATGGGGTGGCAGTAAAGGCAGTGCCACTTCCGGGAAGGGCTGCAGGGTTCTGAGGTGCCTTTTTGTGAATGGTGATTTCTCAGTAACTGCCAAGCTACCAGGCACCTGGATTGTTTCGATTTTATTTTCCAAAGGTTTCTTTTTAGGCTGAAATCAGACCCTGCTTTCAATATTAGCTCGTGGGTAGGTCAGGGCGCAGTGTGTATGGACGTGCTGCACATGTGTGCCTGTATGTGGAGGTAGAGGTAGTATTGATGTCTTCCTTTGATCCCTCTGCACTGTTTGATATATTGGAACCGAGACTCGTCGGTTCAGCCATGCTGGCTGGACCAAGGGCTCCCAAGCACCTGCCCGTCTCTGCCCACTCCAGTGCTGGGGCTGCGGATGCACACTGCCATGTCAGCTTTTTGTGTGGGATTGGGGAGCCAAACTCAGTCTCACGTTTGTGGTGCAGGCAGCTCACCAGCTGGGTCATCTCCCCAGCTTCCTGTGTGTGTGTGTGTGTGTGTGTGTGTGTGTTTTATGTTTTTTTTGAGACAGGGTTTCTCTGTATAGTTTTGGGGCCTGTCCTGGAACTCACTCTATAGACCAGGCTGGCCTCGAACTCACAGAGATCTGCCTTCCTCTGCTTCCCGAGTGCTAGGATTAAAGGCATGCGCCACCACCACCATCCAGCCTTTGTAGGTTTTTTGAGACTGGGTCTCGTGTAGTTCACGCTGGCCTCTAACTTGTACAAGGCTGAGAATGATCTTAACTGTCTTGCCTCCGGGGCTTATTGCTTAGGCTAAGCCCTCAGGAACATGTCAGGGCTTGTGGTGACAGTCATGTGAGTGCCTCTGGCCTTTCCTCTGCAGACACCTGCGGTGACCTGTTGGTGACCCTGCAGTCCCTGAGCCGCCAGGGGGAGAAACGCAGCCTCCAGCTCTCCGGCAAGGTCAACTCCATGACCTTCACGTTTGACAAGGTGCTGCCTGGGAAATACAAAAGTAAGATGGAGCACGATACATCCGTGAGCTACCCCAAGCCTGCTCCCCCTTTGTGCTTATTGTAGGCCTTTCCATGGGCACTCTGTCCTGGGACCATGACCTGAAAGGCAGGCCTTGTCAGGAAGGTCCCACTCCATGCATCTGCTTTGGGGAGGGTGCCCTGACTAATCACCTTAGGTTTCAATGCCAGAAAGAGCGGGCTGATTCTACTCTCACACCTGCACCTTGCTCTAGAGTGACCTTGGTCGGTCACTCTTTCTCCTCGCCAGACTCTTTCCTCATCTGTGGAATGGTACAGTAGCCTTTCGCAAGAAGAGACTAAGCAAAGCGCAGAGCCTGGTCGCAGGGCAGTGGCCCACGCAGGTGCCCTTCCTGCCCTCACCAAGCCAGCTCCTGCCTCCTGTTGGGACTAGACTTCTGGCTGGGAAAGTAGGCTTCTCTCTCCGGGGTTCTTTTCTGTCTCAGAAAGAGCTGGCAAACTTCACTCGGAGCTGCCTGCCTGTTTTAGAGTTTCTGTGGAGTCCTGCCGCGCCCGTGTGCATGTACTGACCGTTGCTGCTCAGTCCAGACCTGCCAGGCTGACAGGAAGCCTGGTGCTGGGGAGGCTGAGGAGTTCAAGGTCAGCCAGGACCGCAGGCCGTATAAACAACAACCAAAGTTGAAAGTATTTACACAAAGTCTGGTGACCCCTGGATATCTTGTAGCCTGGCATCTTCAGCCTACGTGGATTTCTTTGTGGGCAGCCACAGTGGCCACGTAGTCAGTTTTTCTTTGGCAGTGATCTGTCCTAAACATTGTTGACTGCCCAGGTGTTTTTATATAAAGAGCATTTTCCTTTTAGACAGGGTCTCTCTCACTCTAGAGCCCGGCTGGCTTTGAATTCTTCGTCCTCCTGCCTCCGCCTTCGGAGTGCCGGGATTACATGTGCACAGTGCCGTGTTCAGCACCTGTGCAGTCTGCAGCAGCTAGGCAGCAGGTCCCCGGTGTTTGTTTTGCAGTAAGCATCATGCATGAGGATTGGTGCTGGAGGAACAAGAGTCTGGAAGTGGAAGTTCTGGAGGACGATGTGTCTTCGGTGGAGTTCAGGCAGACGGGCTACATGCTGCGGTGTGCGCTCTCACACGCCATCACTCTGGTACGCACTGCCCCCGAAGGGTCGAAGAGAGAGTGGGGGGGGGGCGGGGGAGGGGGCTGGCAAGATGGCTCAGTGCGTAAAGGCACTCGCTACCAAGCCACATGGTCTGGATTTGATCCCCAGGACCCACACAATGGAAGGAAAGAACCAAATCCTGCAAGTTACCCTAGACCTACACATATATACAGTACACACATGGACACACACACACACACACACACACACACTCTGTCCTACACATATATACACTGCGCACATACACACACACACACACACACACACCCTCTGTCCTACACATACATACACTGCACACATACACACACACACACACCCCCTCTGACCTACACATATATACACTCTACACACACACACACACACACACACACACACACACACACAGGAATGTCTGGCTCATAGCAACTGCCAGAGCCTGGCACAGCAAGACTTCATAATGGCAGTTGAGCCAGGCTCCTTCTCTGCCCTGAGTTCCCGCCTGCTAGAGGGTGTGTGTGTGTGTGTGTGTGTGTGTGTGTGTGTGTGTGTGTGTGTGTGTCCCCATGTGTTCCTCATCCTGTGGGCAGAGGGGCCGCTGTGCTGTGGTGCTTCATCAAGCCCCTTGTTTTTCCTGCAGCTTTGAGATCATGTGCACTTTGCGGGCTGTGGGGAGGCTCAGCAAGCTGTGTTGTATTTAATTTCCTTGGCGCAACCAGGGTGCTGTTTACTAGGTAGCTGCGCTTCTCTAGGCTGTTGCTTCCCACAGTGGGAAGAGCTCACTCGCTTACTTATTCTCTAGTGTTCTGTTTTTATTTGCTTTTGTACTTCTGGGAACTAAACCCAGGGTTTCAGATATACTGAGCAAGCACTTATCATTGAGTTGTAGTGCTGGCCCTTAAAACATTTTTAAGTTACTATTATTTTATTTATTGTTTTTTGAGATCTGGTCTCTATGTAGCCCTGGCTATCCTGGGACTCACTATGTAGACCAGGCTGGCCTCAAACTCACAGATTCAAATTTAGATGCCCATGCCTCCCTAGTGCTGGAATTAAAGACGGGCAGTACTGTGCCCAGCCTAAATTATGGTTATTTTACGTTGTGTATATGGGTGTTTTGCCTCTGTGTGTCTGTACTGCTGCCCGTGTGCAGTGTTCATGGAAGCCAGCAGAGGGCACTGGAGCGCCTAGCACTAGAGTTGCAATGGTTGTGAATCTCCATGTGAGAATCAAAGCCGGGTTCCTTGGAAGAAAAGCAGTGTTCTTCACCGCTCAGCCATCTCTCCAGCTCCCTCTTTTTCACTCTCTGTTTTTGAGAGTGAGTTTTACTGTGTTGCCCAGGCTGGTCTTTGTGTCCTCCTGCTTCTCTCCCAAGCTAGTGGGATGTAGGCCCGTGCTTGTCTACTTGGCTGTGGTCCCAGGGGCTCCAGGGAAAGGATTATCTCTGTAGTTTCTGCAGGGTAGTAGCAAATGTCATTGTCAGATCCCAGCTAGAGGCAAATGACAGTGTCATGGCTGCTTGTGACAGTGGACCTCAGCTGCTAACACTGAAGCATCCACTTTAATGCATTTTGAAGGAAGATGGCAAAAAACCTGGGCTCGCCTCACCCCCCCGCCCCCCGCCACCTCCTTGTCCACTCGTGCTGGGCCCCAGCAGCACTTGCTCCCCAGTTCACCCGACCCTGTTGTCTCCGCTGTTGATAGCCTCTGTGCATGTTCATCCCTCTGCCCAGAGAGCTGAGCCTTCCCCAGAAGTGCAGGTATTCTTCTTGTCTCTTACGGAGGCCCAGCAGTTTCCTGTTGAGAGGGCGGTGCTGCCCCGGGCCCCAGAGCTCTAGTGCTCTTCTCCGTGGTAGGTGGTGATCCGCTCACTGCATTTGCTTCTCTGCTTGTCTCCCTACCTGAAACCACCCGTTCATTTGTTGATTCGTCGGTTTCCCAAGCTGAAAGGTCACCCCACCCTCCTCAGAGCAGGGGCCGCACCATGCCTCCCGGGACCCTGACCTGAGTCTGTCCTGTGGCAGGTTCTCAGTAAATAGGAGCTGACTGAGTGCAAATAGCACATTTCAGAAAGTTTGGAGGGTTTCGGTTTTCCTGTGGCACCCAACAGCTCAAAATGATTAGTGGGCCAAACTGATGACTGGCTCAGAAACGGGAATATCACTCATCACCGCACTGTCTCTGTCTCCCCACAAGTCACTGTGTTGGCTTTGGCCCCACAGGAGTTTCATCAAGACGGAAACGGCCCCGAGAATGTGGGGATTTACAACCTGTCTAGAGGAGTCAACCGCTTCTGCCTGTCCAAGCCTGGTGAGCCTGGGAGGCAGGAGGGTGGGGCCAGGGTGGGCCTGAAGGGCAGAGACCCTGGGTCCTTTCGCCTTCAGAGCTGTTAATGAGGTGGCTGGCCAGTGGCCTGTTCTCCACTGACTCTCTTAGCTCTATTCAGATAGAGTTTACAGAGCATGAAGTTCACCTGCTTAGGAGGTTAGTGGTGGAGCACCAGTTAGTGTGCTCCTAGGGCCTGGGTGTACCCCAGGGCCACACAAACAATGCAATTCATTGGAGTGAGACGTGTGCTAAGTGCTGTCTGGTAAGTTTACCAGCTTGTGCGGTCATCACTGCAGGCCCCGCCCTGGCAGTGGCTCAGTCATGCTGGCCCGCCGAGCCTGACTGTGCTTGGCTTCTTATATCTAACAGTTTTGAAGGTGGGCCACACCGCAGTGTACCAGTGCTTTGTTCTTTGTTGAATGATATTCCACATTCTGTGTGTGTAGCCATTTGCCATTCGAGGTGCCCTGAGATGGCTTCCATTTGGGGTATTAGGAAAACCACGGCAGTGAGCCGTGTGCATGGTTTTGTGCCTGTGTATTTTAGTTCTTATTTAGGTTCCTAAGAATGGGACCTCGTAATTACATGGTAAATTTATATCTAACTTGTAAAAAAACAAAACATTGCCAGTTGGTTTCCAGAGAGACCACACTATTTGGCGTCCACACTACCCTGATTAAGGCCTGTTTGTGATCTTTTGTTGTGTTTTTGGAACCACCCAGTACTCTCTGGTTGGTAAGCCCAGTGGAGGCCGGCCCAACCTGCTGCCCACCCCAGTGTGGTGCCCACCCCATGTGGCCACCCAGTGCAATACTGGGCTGTAGTCGGAGTCAGTCAGTGTCTGCTGACGAATGTGGAGTAGGGGAGCTAATCATGACCCCCGGCGCCCACTGCGCTGGGCCTGCTGTGCAGTGAGAACAGGAAGGGGCTTGAGGCTTCTGCGAGAGTCTGGTCACCCGAATGAGCCGAGAGGGATTAAATGGTTCACTTTGCTCATCCTCAGCCTGACTGCGTTCCTCCAGCAGGGGGTGATTGTGCCCTGACCAAGGCCTCACTTCCCCAGGTTATGCCGAGAAGTGTGTGCTTTTGCAGGCCTCCTCTGCCCGCCCCATTCCTTTTCAGAACCACATGCCTGGTTACCCTGAGGCTCCCTGACTGAGCCTTCTAAGTTGAAGAATTCTCCTCAGTCTGGTTCACAGGAGAGATTACTTTTCAGTCCTTGTTGGCTATGTGCACGTTAGCTGCATGTGAGCAGGTGCGGCCACGGGGAGCCTTTAAGTCCCAGACGGTGAAGGCACACTCCTGAGCAGGCTGTGAAGGGAGGGGTCTGTGGCCCAGGAAAGCAGCCTGCCTGGTGTTTCCAGTTCCGTTAGCTCAGGTTGTGATATGCTTGAGCTTTCGAAGAGACGTGCTGCCTTGTGAGCACACGTTTTGGAATTGGAATTGTCTGACATAATGCGTTCTGTTCTCAGCAAACTGCTTCTGGTCTTCTCTGTGTAGGTGTGTACAAAGTGACCCCTCGTTCCTGCCACCGGTTTGAGCAAGCCTTCTACACCTATGACACGTAAGCCTGGAGACAGAGTGCTTTGTGGGGGGGTGTTCTGGGCGGGGGGAGGGGGTTTACCTTCCTCGTCTCTGTCCCTTTGTGTCTTCTTCATGTGAGCACACAGGTGTATTTCTGTTGGGTTTTTGTTCTTTTGGAAGAGGTAAGATTAGGCATTATGGTGAATTTCTAGATACGGGTTTATGATATTTAGATGTTACCGAGGAAATGGAGCAGGCTGTCCCTCCTGAGAATTCTGTAAACTCAAGGGCCGACAAGAGAGCTCACTGGGTAAAGATGTTTGCCAAGCCAGACTGGAGACCAGGGTTCAACACCTGGAACTGTGGAGGAGAGACTGGACCCCACAGAGCTGTCCTCTGCTTGTGCTTGGGAGGCTCCCTGAGTTGTCTTACTCCAGCCTGTGGACTGTTTCTCAGTGTGTCGAGGTGGGCAGGACCCAAGGCAACACGCCACTGCTTGGAGTCTCTGGGGTTGCTGCTAGCAGCTTCTCTCTGCTCTGCTTATAGGTCTTCACCCAGTATCCTGACACTGACAGCCATTCGCCACCACGTCCTGGGAACTATCACCACGGACAAAATGATGGACGTCACGGTGACCATCAAGTAAGATGGGTGTCCTGTGTGGGCGGGGGCGGGCTGGTGGAGAGGCCCTGCGAGACCCTCACGGACCCTGGGATGATTGGAACCCTCATCTCTAAGGGTATACACCGGTGGCCTCCCTCTCTTACACTCAGGTGACACAGTTGTCAACCCATAGCAGTGAGATCCCTGACAGCTGGGCGCCGCACCTTAAGTCTGTTTGAATTCTTGATGCTTTTTGCTAAGGGAAAAAATTTTAAAAAGGGGATTTGGTCATTATAGTTCAAGTGTTTTAGTGACTTTTAAGAATTGCCTCTTTTCTGGAGATCTTTTCTTGAGGCCTGGAGGAGTGGAGGTAGCTCCTGTGTAGGTTGGAGGAGGTGCGTGGGAGACAGGCCTTGCTGAGGGGTGTGCTGTGTTGGGGTGTGTCTGACGTCCCAGCTTTCTCCGGAAGTGGGCAGCATGGCCGTCTCACACAGATGGAATTCTGAGGAACTCACTCCCTCCCCTCTCCAGTCGAAGTTGGCTTTGTCTCCATCCAGTTCCCATGTTCCTGCCCATCTGCCACGGATGCTGAGAACATTCAAACACACAGACACGTGCACACACGTAGATATGTGCACACACACACATACACACACAGACAAGCACACCTGCACAGAATAAGTCATTGTGCCGAAGGATTGACCCGGAACCCAGGGCTTTGCACATGCTGTGCAGTCGCTGTGCCCTGAGCTGCACCTCCAGTCCGTTCTTCCGTTCTCACTTGGAGACGGAGATCAGCCAAGTTGTCCAAGCTGACCCTGAACTTGCTGTGTGATCATTCTCTCTAAACATCCTGCAGAACTGAGATGACCAAACTGTGACTATCCAGAAAATACGATTGAGAATTGTCAGGGTGCCGCCCTGGGCTTGCTAAATACCATGTGGTACTGGCAGTCTCTCGGGGAAGCAAACACGGGACTATAAATTTATGACCTTTGAACATGTGAGGAGGAAGGCTGGCAGGCCTGGCCGTGTTGAGGGCTTTTGCCTTTGACCCATACACACCGCTGTCATGGTTTACATAGTGTGATCCAGGCCTGTTGAGTGGAGAACAGACCAAAGAGGCTTGAGAGTGGGAGAACTTGAGGCACAGGGAGGGGGCTCTGCAGAGGCCCAGTGAAGGGACAGGGTCTCAGCCAGCTAAGGCAGTGGTACACAGGGCAGGGGACGCGGAGGCTTGGTGAGGAGGCCGGGGGATGGGGAACAGACAGCTGGACTGGAAGAAAGTGTTCCTGATTTTATGAGTTGGTGGAAACAGATCTCTTTCTGCTGTGGGACCTAGAGCATGCCACCATCTCCTGGGTTTTCAGAGTCCAGTTTACTGGGCACAGGCGTGCTAAACAGAGATACAGCACTAAATGGAATAGGAAGAAGAGCCTGTGCCTTTTGGCTGCAGGGCAGGATAGGTGGGAGCACGGTTGTATTGGGGGCCCACTGTTGAGTCTCAGTGTGGTGCAGGCACAGCAGGTGCCCAGCCCTTCATCCTTGGTAAGTGTTCAGCGGTGGCCACAGCAACTCCAGGTCCCCGACTCCCTTCATTGTGTTAACCTGTGTAGCTTGGGCGTGGCTGCCTTCCTGTCGTCAGCTTGTGTGACTGGAGGAGCTGTGTTTCTGCCTGGACCCTTCCGGAATCTGACCTGATAGGCTTCACCGTCTGCTGGCTCTTGGATCCATGGCCCTGCTCTGTATTGTGTTCTCTTGTTCAGAAGTGCAGCTCCTATCGTTTCCTGACCCTGGTCATTGTCCCTCGCTCCCCTGCTCCAGCCGGCCCCTCAGCAAACCTTTGCCTTTACAGTCAAAGTATTGCCGGTCCCAGCACTCGGGAGGCAGAGGCAGGCAGATCTCTGTGAGTTCGAGTCCAGCCTGGTCTACAGAGTGAGTTCCAAGAAAGGCTCCAAAGCTACATAGAGAAACCCTGTCTTGAAAAACCAAAAAAGTAAAAACAAAAAAAATCCTCTAATACAGTAAAAGCATGTTCAGATGTCTTTCTGGTCCAGTGCTCGACTCTCTGCCCTCATCCCAATCGCCATAGCTTTGGGGACCCAGTGGTCTCCACACAGCCTCCTGCCATCCTATCCCGCTGTGCCTCATGACCCAGTGGTCTCCACACAGTGGCCAGAGTGGTTCTGCTGGTGTGGAGATCAGTCTTTCCTCCACTGAAAACCCAGCAGTTTCCCACCCAGACTCATCTAGAGCCCACACAGGACTTTGAAGCATGTGTGACCCCTGCTTCCCCTCTGACCTTCCTGACCCGTCTGCCCTCCCATGAGTCTTCCACCCAGGCTTTTGATCTTGCCATCTCTGGAACACCCAGTGAATGTCACCCTGGACATCACCCTGCTGTCCACTTTCCTAGCTCCTCTCCACCATGACCTCAGGTCAGGTCCTCCCTTCCTGCCACCCTTTGCCCAGGGTCACCTTCTCAGGACCTTGACGGTGCACCGTGCCCTCCACTCACTGTGTCCCACGGCTGCTTTGTCTTCTCCGTGCATTGTGTCTGGGGGGCCTTTTCTGCCAAGGTCCTCTCCCTCCTAGAGTGTGATTTCTCAGGGTCGGAGTATGGGCTGGTCCTTCAGCCTGGGGATCCCACTGCTGCTTCTCTTTATTTTCTGTTTGGTTTTTTTGAGACAGGGTTTCTCTGTAGCCCTGGCTTTCCTGGATCTCGCTCTGTACTAGGCTGGCCTTGAACTCAGAGATCCGCCTGCCTCTGCCTCCCAGTGCTGGGATTAAAGGCGTGGAGCATGCCCAGCTCCTATTTCTTCAGATTTGAGGAAGGTGTGAAAGGGCGGAGGTCTAGAGCATGAACCCAGGCGCCGTGTGGAAGCATCGGTTTTCATCAAGTTGTAGGGTCTTGTGTTCCAGCCAGTTCTGCCAGCGTCTTCTGCTATGCCGAATCAGAATGCTCAGTTTTATTTTTTTATTTTATCATTTTGTTGTGCACGCATGTAGATGCAGGTCCATGTGTAGAGGTCACAACAGTCAACCTCAGGTGTTGTTCTTCGGAAGCCATCTACCTTTTGTTTGAAACACGGTCTCTTAGTGGTCTGGAGCTTGCTGATCAGGTTAGGCCGTCTGAGCAGGGAACCCCAGGGGTTCACCTGTGTCAGCCTCCCAAACACTGGGATTATCAGCACGTTGCCACCACATGGGGCTCTTTGAAATGTGTGTTTGAGGCTCAAACTCAGATCTTCATGTTTATGTATCAAGCACTTTCCTCAGCCCCAGTTTTACTTTTTGCTGAACTAATTCATGTTTATTATGATTTTATTTTAGTTTCTGTATATGGGATGTTTTACCTGCATGTATGTCTACCATGTGCATGTAGAGGCCAGAAGAGGGCCTGGAGTCAAACCCAGCTCCTCTGGGAGAGCAGCCATCAGCTGGGCCTTCTCTCCAGCCCCAGTTAATGATTTGAAACTGAAAGATGAGGCTACTGTGGTGTCAGTAAAGGTGTCTGGCCTTTACTCGTGAGTCCCCAGTTGTGGGACTGTCAAGTTCCCATTCAGTGCAAGATGAGCACCGCGTCCCATAGCCAGCCTCTCTTCTCTCTCTTCTCCAGGTCTTCCATCGACAGCGAACCAGCCTTGGTCTTGGGCCCTCTGAAGTCTGCACAGGAGCTGCGGAGGGAACAGCAGCTGGCAGAGATTGAGACCCGCAGGCAGGAGAGGGAGAAGACCGGCAGGGCCAGGCCTCCTGGGCAAGAGCTGGTGGACGAGTTACAGGGCCCCTTCTCCTACGACTTCTCCTACTGGGCCCGGTAAGTGCTTGTGCTCTCCACTGCGTTCTCTCTTCTGTGGATAGAACCAGCCAGCCAACCTGAGCCATTCTGACTCCTTCAGGTCTGGAGAGAAAATCACGGTCACACCCTCGTCCAAAGAGCTCCTCTTTTACCCGCCGTCCATGGAAGCCACAGTCAGTGGAGGTATGTGTCCACTCCACGAGCGAGTGTCCTGCCTTCGTCTCTCTTTGCATGTGTTTAAGTGAGTTTTGTTACATTTGCGCAGCCATGTCTGTGAGCCACCCAAAGCCTCTTTGTACTTGGTGCCGCTAGTAGATGGACCCCATGGACGGATGGTCGGCTGCATGGATAAAGAAGTGAATGGGTGCCGGGCGGTGGTGGTGGCACATGACTTTAATCCCAGCACTCGGGAGGCAGAGGCAGGCGGATCTCTGAGTTTGAGGCCAGCCTGGGCTACAGAGTGAGTTCCAGGACAGCCAGAGCTGTTACACAGAAAAACCCTGTCTTGAAAAACCAAGAAAAAAAGAAATGACTGGTCTAAGTAAAGGCAGCGTCGGTGAGTGTAGGTGAGGTGTTTTCTGGAGAAGACCCTGTCTTCCTTTGATCTGATCGATCCGAAGGAAGAGGAAAAGCCATACCACCAGTTACCAAACCTGCTTGAGCTTGCTGCTTCTGGACTGTTTGGGCAGTTTGGGTCTTCCTTTTCCCAGGTGTGGAGGGAAGGTCTTTTCCAGGAACAGTTATCGCAGTGCCTGCCTGTGGAACATTTGTGTGGTGTGTGTTTAGGGTTGAGTATGCCGGAAGAGTGAGTTTCTGGTGTGTCCACCCCACCCCTTCCATCTTCCCATGGGTCTGAGGTGAGCAGCACCCCCAGAAGAAGATTTCAGGTGTCTTGCTCTGTCCCCACCTTTCTCTCGTGAGATAGGGTCTCATGGAACCTGGAGGTGGACTGGCAGCCGTGTGTGTGCCCTGGCCATCCATCATCTGGCCTTCGTCCCCACCCCCTCCCTCCCCCACCCCCAAGGTTATAGGCACATGGCTGAACTTGGCTTTTGACGTGTGTACTGGGGATTCAAACGCCTGTCCTCATTTGCAGAACCGCACATCTCCCCAGCCAGAGCTTCCATCTTTAATGGCTCGGGTCTGGGTCCTCTTCGGAGAACTCCAGCGGGTGCCTCTCCCCTCCATAGCACCAGCCCATCCTTTTGTTTCCTCCTTAGAAAACTGCCCTGGGAAGTTGATTGAGATCCATGGGAAGGCAGGCTTGTTCCTAGAAGGCCAGATCCACCCAGAGCTGGAGGGAGTCGAGATTGTGATCAGTGAGAAGGGAGCAAGTTCACCCTTGATCACTGTCTTCACTGATGATAAAGGTGCCTACAGGTATGTCCCCGAGGAGAAACCGCTTGCCTGGCCCAGCAGGGAGCCTCCTGAGGCAGGTGGGGCTCTGGCTTCCTGGGGAAGGCTAGGCTTTCTCTGCAGCTGCAAACAGCCATTTGTAGTGCTTGGCTCTCTTTCCTGCAGCGTCGGCCCCCTGCACAGTGACCTGGAATATACTGTGACCTCTCAGAAGGAGGGCTACGTGCTAACTGCCGTGGAAGGAACTGTGGGAGACTTCAAGGCTTATGCCTTGGCCGGCGTGAGCTTTGAGGTAACATTTCACAGGTCACTTCATTGAGGGTAATGCACATGGTGATAAACCACACAGAAAGCGCAGTCAGTTCTACACATGCTCACACATATCGCAGACACCACCACTGTCAAAAGAGCAAATTTCCTGTCCCCATTGTCCTTCACGCTGATGCTGATGTCACCTGTTTCTGTCAGTGAGTTAGCATCTTTCGGAGCTTTTATATAAGTGGAATTGTGTACCATGGTTTCCTTCACATGGGTACAGTGTGGAGAGAGACATGGACTTTCACATGCTTGTGCATGTTTCCACTATCACTTTTTTTCTTTGGAGGCAGGGTGTCTAGCCCAGACTGTCCTCTAAGCCTCTAACTCCCTGTGTTGTGGAATGTATCTCTGAACTCCTAATCCTCCTGTCTTTATCTCCCAAGTTCTGAGATGATGGGCCTGCACGTCCACACCCGGTATAGTTGGTACTGGGGATGGGGCCCAGAGCTTTGTGCATGCTGGGCAGGCGCTCAGCCAATCACGCCATCTCCCTGGCCCTAGATTGTCATTCTCACTTGCTCTGTGTTCCCATGGTGATGCCTAGTGTCTGTGTCTTGTCCACTAGTCCTTTGTGCAGTGTACTGTACAGCACAGGCTGTGACATGGTTGAGTGTGACTGTAAAGTACATCACACACAGCCTGAAGCACCGTTGCTGAGGGCGGCTTAGACCAGAGTGAGGAGGTGCAGACATGCAAGAACTATGCACCGTAGATGATATCTGTGGTCTATAAGACACTCCTAGAGTGATCGAGAACACACAACCTCTAGGAAAAGAAGAAGAACACAGACGGGCATCCATGGATGTAACTCGATGACTAGGAAGCTGGAAGACACACTCTGCTTGGGCAGCCACTGAGGGAATGCTCTCTGGGGGATGGCCTTGTAATAATTAAGTCCAGTCCTTAGTTATGGGGTATGCCTGTTTTGCCATGGAGAGGTAATTTATGGACTGCTGTGACAAGGATAGGAGAACTTGTTGAGGTTCAGTCTGTGTGGGTGGGGAGGCCACTGGCTCACATCTTCATAGATCCTGAGGCAGAGGAAAGGTAGCAAGTCCCATCCTCTGTCATGGCCCACCCCCCAAGTTTGCACATCCTCCTAAAGCGTCACCTGTCAGTTGGGGAGCAAGTGTTCAAACATGTGAGCCTGTGGTGACATTGACACTCAGACCGTAATGGCAGCTCCTAGTGGTTGATTGCTCGGGAAAAGGTGTACGTGTTGGGACATTTTGGTTGTCTCCCCTTTTGTGCCACAGAAGTGTGCAGCTGGCCCCCTCTGCTCTAGAGTTCTGATCAGTTAAACAGCTGCAAGGTGGGACTGTCAGAACTGGGTGAGCCATGGAGAGCAAGTTGCAGAGTTCCATGCACAGCCTGCCATTTCTGCCCCGCCCCACCCCAGCCCACCATACCCCCTAGTCCCTCGATATACCAGCATTGTGAGTATGGGCCATAGAAGGAGTTCTGGAAGCTTCCACAGCATCTTACCGCTACTTGTGGGAGGAAGAGAAGAGTCCCCTGTCCTTAACCACTCCCTGCTCCCTTGGGAAGCGCTGCCTTTGTGGTTATTAAGTTTGACCTTGTCCTGTTGTTACTTCCTCCCCAGATAAAAGCTGAAGATGACCAGCCCCTCCCTGGGGTCCTCTTATCCCTCAGTGGTGGTGTGTTTCGTTCCAACCTCCTGACCCAAGACAACGGCATTCTGACCTTCTCAAACCTGGTAAGGCTGTGTTCTACAACGCCCCAGTGGGACACAGCACAGGCGTGTGTTGGACAGTGTAAGAACAGACTCGATGCGGGGTGGCTTAGGCTCCAGAGGTGCACCTGCTACAGCCCGGCGTACTTAGGACTCACTGCTGCTGATGCATGTTGTCTTACACAGGCACTGTCACCAGCCGATAATCATCTGACCACAGCAGCTCCTCCCTAGACAGCCCTTGGTTTTTTTGTTCTTGTGGGACAGTGGCTTGCTTGCCTGTGTTTCTTCTTCAAAGTCCACTCCATGTGTAAAGGACCAGGTTTTCATTGGAGGTGGGGTCCAAGGCCAGTGGAGTTGCGGAAGTGCACGTGCGTTGGCTTCGCTCCTGGAGTGAAGTGGGCTAGCGTGAACCTGCTCAGGGCGCCTAGACGGTCACAGGTCACAGGCTTTGCACGTCCAGCCGCTGCTCACTCTCTGCTACTTGTTTGCTGAGTCATTTCCGGCTCTTCCTGTCGGTTCTGATTCTTCGTAGTTCGGGTGTGGCCTCTGCTCTGCTGAGGTGCTAAAGGTGGTAGCAGCAACTCCCTGTCTACATTGCAGGAATAGGGCGGCCATTTCTGTGTGTCTGGAGGCCCTGACGCTCTGTCCTGATTGTAATGATAGGGCGTGTGGGAGGCACTGGTGGGTTGGGCCAAGATGGCCCAGGGGGTGAGGGAGACATGCCATGCAGACACGGTGGCAGTCAGTGTGGCACGGTGGAAAGTTACTCATACCCTAGGCACAGCATCCACATAGAAGTTACTATAGTAGAGAGATAGAGGGAAAGGGGGAGAGAAAGAGGGAAAGAAAGAGAGAAAGCAGAGACGTTCATACCTCATAGCAAGAAAGGGAGGAAAGGGGAGAGAAAGAAGAAGGGAGGGGTCTTTCCCCAAAGGAGGCCTTACGTCAGGACTCTCAGGGCAGGTCCCCAAGGGGTGGGCCAGAATGCCAACATTCCTCTGTTTTGATTATTGTAAGAAGGTGAGTTATGTATGTATGATTATATGTAAGAAGGTGAGCAAGTGAGGGAATAAGGGCGCTGAATTCTCGAGACTGCTTCTTGCTGACGAGGAGTGAAGTGGGAGGGGGAAGTTGGGAGTCGGGTCACGCACAGTGGGAGATGTGAGTGATGAAGCATTCAGTTGGCTGTCATCGTGAAGACCTCAGGTGTGGAGACCTCAGGCATCTGGTCTTTGGGGGAGCTGAGAAGGCAGGTTGCTAGGAGAAAAAGCAGATTGTTATCATGGGCTACATGAGTGGGCCTAGCCATGGGAAGAGTGGTAACTGCCAGAAAGAAAGGATCAGAGAAGTGCCCTGGTTATACAGGGGAGGCAAGGGTGAGTGTGTAAGACACAGATGTCCCTTTATTTATTGGGACATCTTGGAAAACCATGTTCTGGTTCCTGGGTAGGTGCATGCTTGAGCCTGGAGAGGTGGTACCCACAGTGAATTGAAGGATGATGTGTTTTTTTTAAGAGTGCATGAACCATCTTGTCTGTTGTTTCTCTGGAGGTGGGGGTGCATCCATCCCAGTTGATGTCCTCTGTTGGTGGTTGGTATCCTCAGAGCTGGTGCAGGGGCTGGTGTATCTAGAGGACCCTCTGTGGATTGACCTTGGCCCAGGCAAGAGTGAAACTGCAAATTATGCTGGATAATGGGTAGGGTCAAAATGAGCTCTGGAGACTGTAGCAAAACTCTTCCCAGGAGCCTGCAGGTATCTGTCAGCTGGAACAGATTTACATCCTGGTGTCATAGCAAAAGGATTAAAAATTCATAGACATTTAAGGATTGTTAAGAACTGTTTGTAGTCAATGCTGTATCAGTTTATCAAAACTGCATTTATCAATATTAAAACTTTGAACTTCCAGTTATATCTGAAACCAGTCTATCCTGTACCATGAAGTCTGTGAATGAGGCACACCTGTCTGTATTTTTAACAGGAAACTTACTAATGAGCTGTCAAGGTGCTTGTAGTCTTGGTGTTGGGACTGTTAAACTGGTACCCTAGTCATCAAGCATCATCAGATCTAGAAGGATAAATTTAAGAAGAAGTGAGACAGCTTTCCAGCTACCTAGGCAGCAATCCCAAGTCTCTGTGTAGTCGTTGGGAGACAGAAGCCCCCAAAGCAGCACCTGTTCAGCTGCTAAGACCAGATCTGACAGATTTTTTTTTTTTTTTTTTTTTTGGTTTTTTGAGACAGGGTTTCTCTGTGTAGCTTTGCGCCTCTCCTGGAACTCACTCTGTAGCCCAGGCTGGCCTTGAACTCACAGAGATCCGCCTGGCTCTGCCTCCCAAGTGCTGGGATTAAAGGCGTGTGCCACCAACGCCCTCTGACAGATTATTTTTTTGTGGAGTAGGAATTTAGGGAGACTGACCCACCTTGACTTTGTAGCATGGGACAAACCGGTCCTCCATTGTTCCACTTATTTACAGTCTGGACAGGATCTCAGCTTTTCACTGCGTGGCCAGCCTTGCCATAAGCCTCCAGGTGGAAGTTCTTCTGTGGCCATCTATCTTGGAGAAGATACAGGATGCTGCCAGGAGTTGACATGTCTCTATCATTAAAAGCTTTTATTTTAAATGCCATATTCTCAGATCTCCAAAGGTGTTTGAGAACTTGGGAAACAAAATCTGTTAGGTATATCTAAATTAACTCCAAGAGCATATATAAATTAAATCTGGATGTATAGTTTTCCTAATCAGTTACAACTTACCAGTTGACAAGGAGGCTAGACATACATTCTGGTACTGTTATTTTTTAAGGCCCAGTAGTTTTGATCTTTGAGTACAGCCACATTATAATCCTGAATGATTTATATAGAAATAATAATTTCTTAAGGTCATATAATACCTTTTTGGTTCTACATAAAGAAGGTCAAGTGTCTTATCTTATTGCAGAACCATTTTAGTTAATAAATCTATTAATTGACAACTCTGGGCCAAGTTTTTAGGATATCAATGGGCATTATAGGTAGACATTTTGTCCCCTATACCAGGGAGTTTTTCTTTGACATAGCCTTTTAGCCTGTTTTGGGGGGCTGGGAGGATGATATACTCTCTTCTATAACTGCTTCAAGCTGAAATGAGGCACAGACGATCAGAGCCTAAGGAGGCCAAGAGCCTAGTCAAACCCAGGCAGTGGACTACTATCAGTGTGTGGTCATCTGACCTGACTGTAGAGACAGGGAATGGTTATGTTTGGCTGGACTGGTCCCCATCATATCAGCCTTCAGCAAGTCTAGAGCTTGTGGTCCTCTGGGGCAGATTGTAGTCAGTAATTGATGCTTGGATGTGTCTACCAGCCTTGTGGAAACCTGCTGAAGCAGGCAGACTAGAGACAAAAGTTAAAATTATGAACTTATTTGGAACCTTTAGGCCTACAGCTTTAGTAATTGGGAAGGGGAGGAGTTTGGAAACTCAAGCTGTACTGTTGTACTTATGTGGAGTCTTTTTGACCTCTGTGAACTGGATCCAATGGCTTCTTTTGATCCTCCGAGGCTTATATGAATTCTTATTTTATAAAAGGACATAAGACATATTAAATAAAATAAAAGGACATAGATATATTAGTATCACCAATCAGTATTGAAATCCAAATTGTAGAAAAGCAGACAAGGAGTATTTAGGCTCATACCTTTGAGTCTTAGCAAAATTACAGATTTGGGTTAAAAGATGTGTATATTTTTTGTTTAGAGAGAGCCAGGTACAAGTTGAACAGCCTGTCTTTGGCCTAATTAGAAGTTTAAGTTTATATTTATAAGACAACCAAGAAAAATTTAAAATCCCGAGCTTGTCACCCAAGCAGTATCAGAATTCTATTAATGATAAAATCTGAACTTTTGAAATCTTAATATAACAATATCATAGAATGGGAAAGTAATCTGAAGCATTTAAATCTCTCAAATGTCTTCTTGCAATATTAAAAATAAAGTATTCTCTTTTATTTTAAAAGGAAGAAAATATGGCATAACCATAATCAAACCATTATCATCTGGGTGACTTTTAAATTATATAAACTTTGGTTGCCAGAGCAAATTATATTCTTGTGTATAAAAGCATTGAGGTGCAGCTTTAATATCTTATTAAATAAGCATTGTCTTATTTCCCAGTGTTAATAGTTTTAATTTTTTTTAATTTTAACAGATTTTTAATCATATCTAATAAAATAAATTTATAAATCTTAAGATAAGGTAGCACCAGTGTGTGCTGAGCAGGTCGAAACTGGCCTCTTCATTTCTGACTCACATGTTGTAGCAAACTGTAAAGCTGCAAGAAAGCAATCAGAAAGTTTATTAAAATAGACAGAGAAAGAAAGAGAGGGAGAGAGGAAACAGAGAGGGAGAGAAAGGGAAAGCAGAGGCGTGCACACCTCATAGCAAGAAAGGGAGGAAGGGGGAGAGGAAGAAGGGAGGGGTCTTTCCCCTCCCTTACATCAGGACGCAGGGCGAGTCCTGCAGGGGCGGGCCAGAATGCCAACACTGATTGTGCCCGTCTCTTGGCAGAGCCCGGGCCAGTACTACTTCAAACCCATGATGAAGGAGTTCCGCTTTGAACCGTCCTCGCAGATGATAGAAGTTCAGGAGGGGCAGAACCTGAGGATCACCATCACTGGCTTCCGAACTGCCTACAGGTGCGTGCCCTCCCCCAGGCTGTAGGTGGACCTCACTGGGGCTCAGATCTAGAAGTGCCCCCCAGGCTTCATGTTGACTGAATTGGGGGAGGAATTTGAGATAAGGTAGACACCAGAGAGGTGACTCTTCTTCCTTGCAATGCATAGGTGACTGCTGTGCCTCCTCCCAGTGTCCTCCACTTCCTGCCCTCCTTCCAGTGTCCCCCCACTTCCCACCCTCCTCCCAGTGTCCCCCTCCCGCTTCCTGCCCTCCTTCCAGTGTCCCCCCCACTTCCCACCCTCCTCCCAGTGTCCCCCCACTTCCCGCCCTCCTCCCAGCGTCCCCCCACTTCCCTCCTCCCAGTGTCCCCCCACTTCCCGCCCTCCTCCCAGTGTCCCCCCCACTTCCCGCCCTCCTCCCAGTGTCCCCCCACTTCCCGCCCTCCTCCCAGCGTCCCCCCACTTCCCTCCTCCCAGTGTCCCCCCACTTCCCGCCCTCCTTCCAGTGTCCCCCCACTTCCCGTCCTCCCAGTGTCCCCCCACTTCCTGCCCTCCTCCCAGTGTCCCCCCTACTTCCTGTCCTCCTCCCAGTGTCCCCCTGTAGCTAGAGTTTTCCTGCCTGGCCCACAGTCAGGACAAATCTCTATCACCTGCCAGTCCCACAGCCTCAGACCCGACCAAGTAAACACAGAGACTTATATTGCTTACAAACTGTATGGCCATGGCAGGCTTCTTGCTAACTGTTCTTACAGCTTAAATTAATCCATTTCTATAAATCTATACCTTGCCACATGGCTCGTGGCTTACCGGCATCTTCACATGCTGTTTGTCATCGTGGTGGCTGGCAGTATCTCTCTCACTCAGCCTTCCACTTCCCAGCTTTATTCTCCTCCTTGTCCCGCCTACACTTCCTGCCCAACCAATGGCCAATCAGTGTTTTATTTATTGACTAATTAGCAACACATTTGCCATACAGAACATCCCACAGCACTTCCTTTTTTTTTCAAAAAGGAAGGTTTTAACCTTAACAAAGTAAAATTACATATAATTTGGGAATTTGGGCGTAGCTTCTCTTACTACTTCCTGCTGGAGGGGGGCGCTGTATCTTATGGGGATACAAAGAAAATTTTAGGATCATGGAGTAGTCCATGAGGCTGTATCGTCTGAGCCAGTTGCTTTGAAACGGGTCTGGATGTTGGATCATCTGGGCCATGGTGTCATTGGAGACCTTTCAGGGGGTCTTGGCTGGTCAAACCTGATGTATCTTAATCTTGAACAAATTCATAGCCTTTGGCTTTCTGTGGGAACAAAAGCAGAGTCTCCTTTCCAAAGTAACATATCCTTATATCCAAATTTTGAAGTCGTTACCTTTAAAATATACATTTTGGCATAACTCAACAGCTTTTACAATCAAATGTTTTTCTGCAGTTAAAAATCCCAAAGACAACACAATCCAGATTCTCTGTGTAATATTCATCTTAACGTGGCTTATTTTTTATATTAACTTTACTGTCTCTTTAAAGACTTTATTTTTAAAAACTATGTATTTGTTTATATAGCTGTATATATCACCTTTTTTTGTCTCTTTCAAGCCTACGTATATTTTACACACATTTTAAACTATTACATCTGAATCTGTCTTGTTGTGAATCTATTGCCTTAAACTGCAGCAGCTGTGGCTGCAGGCTCCATCCACCACAGCTTCCCAACATGGCTACGTTTACCACCGGCTCTGGGAGCTATCGTGGGTCTATGCTTTTATCCAAGCAGCGTGCAGCCCAGAAACCTCTTTTTTTGTTTTGTACTAACAAAGGCTAAATCCACCACGCAGCTTAATGTGCCACTTGCAGAGGCCTCATTCCCGCCATACTGCAGGTCCAGCACGCTAGGAACCCACAAGTAGCTCAAACCAGCAGCTGCCACTCATTTGAGAGAGACAATTAGGAACTGTTTTTAGCTCCGTTTTAGAATCTTTTTTCTCAGTTTTTAGATGGAAACTCTTGCCACCACGTTGGACGCCATTTGTAGCTTCCCAACATGGTGGTGGTTTACTGTAAGCTGTAAGAACAGTTAGCAAGAAGCCTGCCACGGCCATACAGTTTGTAACCAATATAAGTCTCTGTGTTTGTTTGGTTGGATCTGAGGCTGTGGGACTGGCAGGTGAGAGAGATTTGTCCTGACTGTGGGCCAGGCAGGAAAATTCTAGCTACACTTCCCGCCCTCCTCCCAGTGTCCCCCCACTTCCCGCCCTCCTCCCAGTGTCCCCCCCACTTCCCGCCCTCCTCCCAGTGTCCCCCCCTTCCCGCCCTCCTCCCAGTGTCCCCCCACTTCCCGCCCTCCTCCCAGTGTCCCCCCCCCACTTCCCGCCCTCCTCCCAGTGTCCCCCCCCACTTCCCGCCCTCCTCCCAGTGTCCCCCCCCACTTCCCGCCCTCCTCCCAGTGTCCCCCCACTTCCCGCCCTCCTCCCAGTGTCCCCCCACTTCCCGCCCTCCTCCCAGTGTCCCCCCCACTTCCCGCCCTCCTCCCAGTGTCCCCCCCTTCCCGCCCTCCTCCCAGTGTCCCCCCACTTCCCGCCCTCCTCCCAGTGTCCCCCCCCACTTCCTGCCCTCCTCCCAGTGTCCCCCCCCTTCCCGCCCTCCTCCCAGTGTCCCCCCACTTCCCGCCCTCCTCCCAGTGTCCCCCCACTTCCCGCCCTCCTCCCAGTGTGTTGCCTCCTGTCCAATCACCAGCATGCTTTTTGAAAACCAGTCTGTGGAAGCCTAGTGCCTTACTACAAAAATGCATGTTTAAAAAAATGTTTTAACTATGATTACATTTTTTTTTTCTCGAGACGCGGTTTCTCTGTGTAGTCCTGACTGTCCTGGATCTCACTCTGTAAACCAGGCTGGCCTTAAACTCACAGAGATATGCCTGTCTCTGCCTCCCGAGTGCTGGGATTAAAGGCGTGCGCCACCACAGCCCAGCTTCTATGATTATGTTTTTAAAGAGGAGGAAATATAACTCAAGTAGAACTTGCAAATGTTGGAAAAGGGTAGACAATGGAAATTACCTTTCTTGGCTGGGCATGATGGTACACTCCTTGAATCTGAGACATAGGCAGGTAAATCTCCAAGTTTTGAGGCCAGCCAGTTTGGAGTTCCAGGACAACCAGGGCTACACAGAGAGACCTTGCCTTAAAGCATCCCGAATCAAATGGAACCAAAACAACAAGAAGAAATCCCTCCAAATAAACAAGTAAATAAATAAATGACATTTCTTTTCTTGCCTCCTTGATCCCCAGCTCCCTTCCAGGAGACACCCAGAGTTTCCATTTCTTCTCAGTACTCTCAGAGGCGATGTATGCAAATCCTAACTACAGTTGAGTGGATGGATATTCACTAACTATGTATAGATGGACAGGATAGGTACAGACTATATACATGTACACACACATACATGTTAACATGGGTTTACAACAGCACTTGGGATGAAGGATAATCAGAAAGATTAGGTGTACAAAATGGACCATTTCAACCAATTATGTGGTATGAAAATCCTCGTGAGTTATTTACATCATTGAATGCTTCGTATTTAAATTGAAGATTAGCAAGGATGAAGACAGTTTAGCCCCTATGTTATAGCCTCTGGAGTGGACTTCCAGATATACAGGAGCAATGGATTACAGCATGTCCGGCTGCTGGCCAGGTCCCGCTGCAGAGCCTGGCTGTGGACGTGTCCCCACAGAGCGGTTCTGCCCTGGAACCCTTGGTAAACAGTCCCTTTGTGCTTCCGAGGACTGATGGCGCCACATGCCTCTTCTTCTCTTGTCACACCAGCTGCTACGGCACAGTGTCCTCTTTAAATGGAGACCCAGAGCAGGGTGTCGCAGTGGAAGCCGTGGGGCAGAAGGACTGTAGCATCTACGGAGAAGACACCGTGACGGATGAGGACGGAAAGTTCCGGTTACGTGGACTGCTGGTGAGGGAGGCTGTGTGTTTTGTTGGGGTTTTTCCTGTCGCTGTCAGTGGTGTCCCTGTGGGACAGTGGGGGCTACAGGATGAGGTGGGACTCTAGAATCCCCGATTGGAGCTGACACTGTGTTTAACCAACATGGCTGCTTTGGTCTGTGGGAAAATAAGGCCTCTAAAGGGGGATTGGTATAGCTTTGCCCGGTGCTGAGTGCTTGTGGTGTATGCCAGGGCTGTGAAACCGAGGGGCACTGTGAGTGATGGGCTAAGACGAGTGGTCAGGACTGGAGGGCAGGGCGCAGGTAGAGGCCTGGGCCTGTTGCTCTGCTCCAGGTTACGCTGACTAGAGTATGAACAGTGTTGCCAAGTGGTTAGAACTTTTAAAAGAGAAGCCTCCCCATCATATTTTGTTGAAAAAATTCCTTAACTACCATCTCTACACGGTCCCAATTTCTGATTTTTAAACGTTAACTAGTTAAGGAAAAATAAAAACATGGCTTCACTGTGTGGCACAAAGGAGCCACTTGTTCCTGGGGCCACTGAGCCACGACTCTTGGCTTTGGGACTGTGGTGCCTTTATCCTGGAGTTTAAGTTGTTTACACGTTCACCTGCTCCAGAGTCTGGCCCCGACAGCGTGGCTGCCTGTCAGTAAATGGTAATGGTGCCGGACTGAGCAGAGCCTGCCTCAGGGGGCCTCCCTGCACTGAGCAGCGCTTGTTCTTGTTCTTGGCTGCGCCCACCCCCGGGTATGCTGCGCTTTCTTCCTTCTCTGGTTTTAGAGTGAGAACTGTGTATCACCTTTGCTCCCCCGGGGTCCTGCTGGCCTGGTTTGCTCATTTAATTAAACTTAGCATGGCCCCTTTTCCGTGGTGGTAGTTCCTGCCGCCGCCGCTGATGCTCGTCACAGCTGTCTTCCCCCACCGCGTTAGTTCGTCGGTACTCCTTCAGGGACTGGCTCATGGAGGCGGAGTGTGCTTCCACAGGGAAGACCTCACCCAGGTGTGAGTCTTCTCCAGAGCAGGGCAGGCTGGAGATGCCTTCTTAGGGGAAGGATTTCAACTCCACTTAGGTGGTGAGCTCCTGGCTGCGTTTGTTCGTTTCACCTCGAAGGCCAGAGTGCCTGTGGAGGCATCTCTGGGAGAAAGCTGCACCTTTAGACGTGGCCGCTCTCTCAGTCAGGGTGGTTTCATGACCAAGATCAAGCTGAAGAGGAAAGCGTTTATTTTGCTTATATTTTCACATTGCTGTTCATCATCAAAGGAAGTCAGGGCAAGAATTCAAACAGGGCAGGAGCTGATCAGAGGCCATGGAGGAGTGCTGCTTACTGCCTTGCTTCCCTAATGCTTTTCTGTCGGCTTAGTGGCTATACCTTAATGTACTGATCTTTCAGCTACCATCTGCGGCCCTGTGGTCCTGCAGACAGCGCCCTGCCAGCCACTTAGGCTCACGGCCTGAAGGGACTTCCAGTCATAAGATATAGGTTTAAACTAAGTTTATATCATTCTATTTACCAACAAAGACTCAGAAGTCAGATGTGGGGGTGAAAACCTGCTAGATCAGAGAAGCTGAGAAGCAACCAGCTGACCTTCCTTTTTGGACCCAGCAAGAGACATGTCTCTCCACTCGTGCCAACCCAAAATGAAAAACTCGAAACTCCAAGTCCCACCCTACTCTGTCCTGTGTGGCTCTCTATCCATATTTCTGGCTCCTCTGGACTCTCTATGGCTAATTCCAGTTAACTAGTTCCTGACTCTACCCCCTGAACCAAGGATGATTTTATTTAATTAATGCAAATTTGGGGTTCACAGTGTGATTGAATATATCCCACAATACTTCCCTCTGGCTTGCTCAGCCTGCTTTCTTCCAGCGTCCAGGACCACCAGCCCAGGGATGGCACTACCCACCTTGGACTGGGCCCTCCCCATCAGTCACTAAGAAACTGCTCTGCAGAATAGCCCGCTGGCTAATCTTATGAAGGCATTTTCTCTTCCTGAATGACGCTAGCATGTGTCAGGTTGATATAGGTGGCCAGCACTGCCAGAGGCTATAGGCACATCCCTGGGACAGCTAGCCAAGGGTTGAGAAGGATTGTAGCCTAGCCCTGGCAGTGGCAGTGGCCACTATTTCCAGATTTAATAGTACCATCTCTCCTCTCTTTGAGTCTCTTCCCCTCAAGGTGCCAGTAACTGTTTGACTAGAACTCCTAGGCCTAATTGAACACGTGTCTAATTGTGGTCTTCCCTTTAACTGGCTTCACAGTGTTTTATTTTTAATTATGTTTCATTTATTCTTTGAAAGTTTTATACAATATATTTTGATCATATTCTTTCCCCCCCTCCAACTCCTCCCTGATCCTCTGTACCTTCCTACTCACCGAATTTTATATCTTTTTCTCTCTTCAAAAAGACTCCCAAAAAAGCCAAAATAAATCATGGGATTCAATTTGTGTTGGCTGACTACTCCTGGGCACAGGACATGACCTGGAGTGTGGTTGATGTACCCAGTGTCATTTGATTAGAGAAACCTGATTTTTCCTCGTCCCCAGAAGTACCAATTACAAGAGCTTCTTGGTTATGGGTGGGTTTTTGTCTGGCTTATGCAGTAGGTCTTAAGCATGCTGTCAGTCTGAGTTCATATGCATATCTACACTATTGTATCCAGAAAACTGTTTCCCTGAAGTCATGTACTACCTCTGGCTCTTAGAGTCTTCCTACCCCCTGTTCTCCATAGGCCTCTGGGCACTGAGGGAGGGTGTGATACAGACATCCCATTTAGGGCTGAGCACTCCGAAGTCTCTCACTCTGAAGTTGTGCAGTGGTGAACTTCCATGCTAATTACCATCTGCAGGAGGAAGCAGCTTCTCCCGTGTGGGTTAGTGAGACCTGACCTGTGACTACAGCAGCGTGTCATCAGGAGTCATTTGACTGCCGTGTTCATTTACGTTATAATAGCAGTCGGTTTCCCCAGGCCATGACTGTCTTGTCAGGTGTGGGTGCCAGGTTGTGGAGCAGCCCCTAAATCCAGAAACAGTAAAATAAAGTAAAAGGTGACTGCTTACTCCTACTTGCAGAGCTTGTAGTTAGGTGAGACTGAGAATTACCTTTCTCCTCTGGTACTGTGCACAGCACCTTCCAGCCCTAATAATGCTCGCCTGTAGAACGAAGTCTTAAATGGTCTTATTAATAAAAAAAAACAAAAAACAAAAAAACAAAAAACCTGGAGCCAGATATCAGGGTTAAAACCTGAGAGATCAGAGGAATAGAAACAGCCACAGCTAACCTCACCTCACCAACTCCTCAGCTTCCAAAGAGACCTACTTCCTGTCTACCCATGCCTATATGCCTTTCTCTTCTGCCATCTAACTTCCTCTCCGCCCAACTACATCTCTTCCTCTTCCTGCCCAGCTCTGTCACTTCCTGTCTGTCTGTACAGACCTCCAGACCTCTATGATTAGTGCTGGGATTAAAGGTATGTACCACCATGCCTGGCTGTGTTCCCAGTGTGGCCTTGAACTCACAGAGATCCAGACAGATCCCTGCCTCCCGAGTGATAGGATTAAAGGCGTGTGCTACCACTGCCTGACTTTTATGTTAATATAGTGGCTGGCTTTTCCCTCTGATCCTCAGATAAACTTTATTGGGGCACACAGCCAGTAGGGGTGATGCTTCCAGGTGAGTACCAACTAGATGTCTCCGTGTTCTGTGACATAAGGAGGTGGTATCAGTTGTAGAAGGTAGAAGGTTAGCCGTTAGCAATGGGGTTAGGTTTGGGGGTCTGTGGACATCTTTGGCATAGTGTTTTTATTTTTTTAAGTAAGAGATTTATTATCTTTGTAAGATCTCATGTGCTCTTTGTAGAATTCAAGCAACATATAAAAACATGACCGTAAAGGAAAAATGGCCTAGAGGCTGCTGTGGGCTTGAGGCCCCTCACTGGGCCTGCGCACACAGCAATGCTCAGAGCTGCAGAGCTCTGCTATCCAGTCTGTGCTGGTTTAGAAATAGCTGTCCACCCTGGGTTTTTCTCCTCCCAGAGGCCCCCAGACACCTGAGGCCTTAACCCATGCTTCAGGACTTGACCCTAGAGCTGTGCTCTTGGTGGCTGGAAGCTGATACTAGAGCCTTTCCAATCTTTTGATCCTATAAAATTGACTAATAAAACAGATGTAAATAAGAACATTTACTTATTTTTATTTTTCTAAGAAAAAAGCCTCAAATCGGGCTTGCATGAGATCTTGTCTATTGTAAGGATCAGCAGTGTAGTTCCAGTCACCACTGGACCCGTGTACAGGTCGGGGTGAGCACAGAGGAGGAAGAGTCTAGGAGAATAAAGATAGATGCTTGAAATCAGGAACAGGCCGCGTTTAGTCCTCTGTGAGTCAGGATGTGTGGGTGAACGACTGGAGAGACTGGAAAGTGGGGGGTGCGGTGGGGGGGGGGGAGTCGGGGCAGAGATGTCCCGGGTGGTGCCACCTGCAGCAAAGCCACCCTCAGGTCGTGTGACAGGCTCTGTAGAGAAGTAACGACCGGTGTCTTCGCAGCCAGGGTGCATGTACCACGTGCAGCTGAAGGCAGAAGGCAATGACCACATCGAGCGGGCGCTGCCCCACCATCGGGTAATCGAGGTAAGTATCACTCCTGCCGTGACTTGGCCTCGACTTTCCTGATCAGAGGCCCTCCAGTGCTCCTCCGGGGTAGGGTTGGAAACCCCAGTTCAGAGAGCATCCGCGTGAGTAGGGCTCTTTCTTGTGTATGTGTGTGGATGTACACATAGGAAGATGTGTGGGGAAGCCACAGGTGGATATTGGGCATCTCCCTTGATTGCTCTCTGTTTACTGAGGTAGAGTCTCTTGCAGAACCTGGAACTCATGGATTCACCTAGCTTGGCCAGCTAGCTTGCCCCAGAGATCCCCTGTGTCCCCCGTCCTGGGTGCTGGGATCACAGTTGGCCACCACACCACCTGTGTTTTACATGGATTCTGGGAATCCAGACTTCAGTCTCGACACTTAGAGAAGTGTCATCTCCACAACCCTTAGGAGAGGGTCTTTTAAAAAACTTTTTAACATTTTTATTTATTTTTGAGAATTTCGTGCATATGTACAATGTATTTTAATTATATCTGTCTCTTTCCTTCCCTCCTTCTAACTCCCTCCAAATTCTCCTCCATACCCCCTCCCAAATCCTGTCTTTTTATTTCAATGGCCCACTGAGTCAGTGCTGTCCACACACATACACGCTGTGTGGCCATCCCCTGGAGCAGGGCTGCCTGTCGGTGGCCACACCCACAAAGAAAAGTGACTCTTCCTTCCCACAGCTCCTGAGCTAGGTCTTGGGCTTTCTAACCCCACCCTCCCGTCTGCGCTACAGTTTTGACTGGCTTGTCACGTGCAGCTGTTACAGCTGCTGTCCTTGCATCAGGGCATGGCCGTCTCACGCCAGAAGATAGCACTTGATGGCTGTCCATCTTCTTCCATCTTCCCAGTGTCCCCTGAGTCCTGAGTGGCGGTGGGACTTGAGGCAGATGCCCCTTAGGCAGGAGCACTCACAGTTGCTGGTTCTCAGGACTGCGATCAGTTGTGAGTCTCTGCATTAGCCACTGTCCACCACAGAAATACGCTGCTCTGGCCGAGGTTGAGAGCGGCACAGATCTATGGGTATGAGCAGGTATTTGGAGGGCAGTTTGGCGGCATGACTACTTGGTAAAACAACAAGAGCAGGGCCTCCCAGCTGCGGGCTTTTGACCCAGGTCATTCACAGGAAGCAGCTCAGACACCATTAAAGTGTTCTTCTGCCTTCTGGCTAGACTGGAGGGCCTCTGGGCCCAGAGCCGCCTGTAGAGGCCTGAAGGCACTTGGCATAGAGGGATGGGCCCTGAGGGACTTGCTGGTCTGGGAACTGGGGTGATGGCATCTGCCATTGTAAACAACCGGGCAACTGCTGCTCACACCAGAGTGCTTCATGGTTGGACTTTTCGTGCTCTGGTGGCTCAGGCCAGGCTCTCGGGCAGCAGTGTAGACTGTAGTCAAGCCGGTCTGAGAGAAAGGTGAGCCCTCTGGACACCACATAGGGTTGGCATGGACAGCTAGACAAGCTCTGAAAATGTGTTGGCGGGTAGTGAAAACTTAGAAAATAAACAC
This sequence comes from Peromyscus eremicus, assembly GCF_949786415.1. Taxonomy (NCBI): domain Eukaryota; kingdom Metazoa; phylum Chordata; class Mammalia; order Rodentia; family Cricetidae; genus Peromyscus; species Peromyscus eremicus. The sequence goes on from NC_081416.1 coordinate 151,359,322, forward strand.
CACACTCGTGTAGTACCACTGTGTCTGTGGGCCAGGCAGAAGCTGCTGCTGTGTGTGACCGTGGACAGACCCATCCCTTCCCTAGGTTGGAAGAAGCTCCTGTAGATGTTAAGTGCCACCCTCTCTCTTCAGGTTGGAAACAATGACGTGGATGACGTGAACATCATAGTCTTCCGGCAGATCAACCAGTTCGACTTGAGTGGAAATGTGATTACTTCTTCTGAGTATCTTTCCACTTTGTGGGTAAGAGCAACACCTTCAGAGCAGAGTTTGTCCTCTCAGATTCAGTGGGAGACATGTTTGTCCCTGCTGGCTCAGGCTTTAGAGGGAGCTGGCCATACAGCTGCCACACCTGGATTTGGAGCTGATTATTGAGTGATCGGGGGGAGTCCAGTTTGGGGTGGCAAAATGTCAAGTCTTTAATCTGGCAGATTGTAGTAAAGCCCCACGAAGGCTCAGCGCAGTGGAGTGCCCACTGAAGGGTAATTTTAGACAGTGTACCTCATACAGTTCATTCTCCTAGTCTGGGTGCTGAGCATGGCCTAGTCAGGCAGTCTGGGAGCTGCTCCTCTTGCTGTCTTGGCTACACATAGCACTCCTGTGTCCCTTGGTTCTTTCCTTTAAAACTAGAACCCTGGGCACGGTGGCCTGAACCTTTCTCCCAGCTCTGACGAGATCCCTGGGAAATGAGAAACTTTTGTAACAAGCCTATGATCTCTGGGAGGTTAATGGTTTTTCCCCGGTCTGGGTGGTACACTCAGAACACAGTGAAAGATTGGGCCTCTCAGCACCCTTAGTCGAGACTGTATGGCATCGGTGTGGGGTGGGTGGATAGTGTCAGAATGCCCTGGAGGTGAGTGTGAACTGAATGGTCACACTCCTGCCGGGCAGGGGCTGGTGCAGGGTGAGGATGGCACCATGGCCTCATGCCACCTGGTTGTTGCCACACTAAAATTTTGGCTCAGGGTTCAAATGACTTTCAATTTTTTAGAAAAGCTAGAAATCAGAGTCGGCTGAAATCACCTAAAGTTTTAATGTAGCCAATGAATTAAAATTTACCTGTGATGCTGAATGCAGCCAGAGAGCACAGACATGGTCTTAGGCATGGCCTGGAGGCAGGCAAGGATGGAGTCCTCAGAGCCTCTGCTGTGGGCCAGGACTGTGGCTCCCTCCTGTACCCCAGTCACGGTAGAGAGGATGGCCACTGTCCCTGCAGATCAGTGCAGAACTAGAGCCTGTCTGGAAGCAGCTGCAGAACCAAAGGCCACAGCACACACTTGGAGATCAGGTCCTAGTGGGTTAGGTGACATGGTGAGATAAGCTGGGTGAGGCTGACCCCGCCTCAGGATAAGTCCTTCAGCTCTCCGGAGCTTGGTGGAGGGATGCTCCTCTGTCCTCAGGACTGGCAGCATTGTTTATAAAGTGCTTGTTGCACACTCAGCACATGGAAGCTGTCCTTTCCCTCTTTGCCATGATGGCATTAATGGCTGTTGAAAATCCACCTGAACTGGCCATCCCTGCCTTGCTCACACTGGAGTCTTGGGGTTGGGAGGGATTGCTCACATCAGCCACATTTCCCATCCTGCCTGAGAGAGGCTGTCCCATGTGAACGATGTCCGCTCAGGGTCATAAGTGCTGTCTTCTTCTTTCTGCCCCAGGTGAAGCTGTACAGAAGTGAGAATCTTGACAACCCCATCCAGACGGTGTCACTGGGTCAGTCGCTCTTCTTCCACTTCCCACCGCTGCTCCGGGACGGCGAGGTATTGCCAGGCCTGGGGCACCCGGGCCTGTTAATGACTCAGTCTAAACACTGCTGTCTGCCTCAGGGCTGAGTCCTCAAGTCACTGTTTTTCTGTTTCTAAAAGCAATACGTATTCCTAGCAGGAGATTTGGGAAAGGATTTAAAACCATCAGACATAATCCCAGCATCCAGAAATCAGGAGTGAGAGGGTGTTGATTGCTCTGAGTATTTTTCAGTGTATGTGTGCATGTGTGTGTGTGTGTGTGTGTGTGTGTGTGCGCGCTAAAAAGTACAGTTGTGCCAATTCAGAGCTGCCTCTGCTCTGCATGTTTTTGTAGTCTGCGTTCCAGGGAAGAATCTGTGGTACACTCGCTCCCTGTCCTCAGCTCTTCCATTACGTGCTGCCCAGTGGTTGCTCACGGCCCGCTGTTGGGAAGGATCGCAGTTGAAGCAGGGCGACCCCTGCTCTTAGCACTTGGACCCGCTGCCCATCTTTCTCTTGCACTTCTTGGTCTCATGACGCCTTTTCTTTCTCTCCTGTGTGGCAAGTCTCTTGCTCTCAGGTTTCCCCTGTTGCTAAGTATCGTACCAGGGCCTCACATGTCTGGCAAGCTCTGTGCCACCGAGCAGCATCCCGTTCTCTGTGTGGCAGTTACAGTGTGTCTCTTTTCTACCCATGTGGCATTTTCTGAGCTTCAGCCTGGGGGTCTGTCCTCCACCTCAGAGTTGTGAGTTCCTGACTGTCAGTTCACTTGACGGGCTTCGCAGAGAGCTTGCTTTCCGTGGTTTTAGCTTGAGGCTCTCCTCTGAGTCTCGGGTGTGGTGCTCCATCCTGTGCTCCTTACTCCCCAGGCGGGGCTGCTCCGCAGTGCCCCTTTGTGTCGGCTACACTGGTGGCGGCTGTCATGGAACCTGATAGAGCGCTCACCCCGGTCTCCCCGGTCACAGTCAGGATGCCTGAGCTTGGCACAGGCCTCGGTTTCCACTACCACCATCATAGAGATGCCACTTTTCTAGAACTTGCCAGTTATGAGCCAATTCAGTCACATCCCGAGCACTCAACCTCGTTTTACGGCGCTGCCGGCTTCCGCGGCTCCATCACGCCCCTTCCGTCAGAATCACTGTGAGAACTTGTGTTTCTTGAAGCTGGTCCTTGAAGGACTGTAATTACCCAGGTTGGATATGCATAGAGAGGTACTGCGGCCCGTCTGTCTCGTCTTAGAAGAAGCAGGCTCAGAGGCCCTGGAGGCCCACGGCTGTTAGAGCCTGAAAGTTAGTGACCTCGGTTGGGTTAGATGCAGAGACTTGGGGCTTCTTTACAGAATGTAGAGTGTTGTACGTGGTTGCATGTGTCCCCCGCTTTGCCTGAGCTGTCTGTCCTACACCAACAGAACTACGTTGTGCTTCTGGACTCCACGCTCCCCAGATCCCAGTACGACTACGTCCTGCCGCAAGTGTCTTTCACTGCAGTGGGCTACCACAAACACATCACTCTGGTTTTCAGTCCCACGGTAAGTAAGAGTGTGGAGTTTTAAAAAAACAAAATCCATGGCTGGAGGGTCTGAGCAGAGCCGTGTGCAGGGCTCCTCGACTCCCCGCTAGGCCAGTTTTCCCGTCTTGGATCTCCCTGGACACCTTTCTTCCATTCCCTGCACTGATGCCTGTTACGGGAAACTGGTCGTGGGAGGGCAGAGTTGCTCGCTCAGTGGCTTGGGATTTGAGGGAGAGGGACACTATGTCCCTATGACCAGTGGCTGGCATTCCTTCATCAGGACTCCAGTCTGTAGCAGCAGCTGCAGCTTCACAGACAGTGCAGAGGACAGTTTGTAAATGTCAGCGGGCGTGGATGTAGTGCAGCCTGAACAATTAGACCAGTACACACTGCAAGAGACAGCAGCGGACAGGTTGACAGGATGCCCACGGGAAGAACCTGGTCGGTTTTGCAGCCCCTGTAGTAGGCGGCTTCACTGTGGCCAGCAAAGCTGGTGTGTGTATTCTACATTCAGAGACCACTGGGGTTGCCTTGGGAGCTTGTGTGTGGTGGAGTCACTGTGAACTTAACCAAGAGGTCAGTGGTGGGTTCCAGGCCCAAGAGTGGAGCCCCGGAGACTGCCTTACAAAAGAGAAGTGCCATTGAGCAGGTCAGCGGGTAAGGGCACTCACCAGCACACTAGATGACCTGAGTTCAGTCCTGGAACTCTCGTGGTGGAAGGGAGAGAACCAGCTCCCACAGGTTATCCTCTGAGCACACACATGCGTGGTACATGCTTACATGGACTCGAAAACACACACACTTACACTAAACAAAGGCAAAACACTGTTGTAGAATAGAAAAGCCTCACTTTACAGCTATGGAGCTGGTCATTGTTGGCCATGGTTTCTGCTATTTTGGGGGGCCGCCACCCAGCTCCCAAATAAATCACACACAGAGGCTTTGTCTTAGTTATTAATGCCTGGCCTTAGCTTGGTTTGTTTCTGACCAGCTTTTTTTTTTTTTTAACTTAAATTATCCCTTCTACCTTTTGCCTCTGGGCTTTTCCTGTTCTCTTACTCTGTGTGTCTTACTCTGTGCCTGGCTGGGTGCCTGGGTGGTTAGCCCCTGGAGTCCACTTCCTTCTCTGGCTACTTCTTCTCCTCCCAGATTGCTCCCTCTGTATATTCTCTCTGCCTGGCAGCCCTGCCTATCTTTTCTCCTGCCTTGCTATTGGCCGTTCAGTTCTTTATTAGACCATCAGGTGTTTTAGACAGGCACAGTAGCAGCTTCACAGAGTTAAACAGATGCAACACAAACAAAAGTAACACACCTGAGAGTAATATTCTGCTACACGTTGCTTCTGGGAAAAGTAAGAATTCGTGTTTCTTCGAGATGCCTAGGGATCACTAGATTTCCTGGTTGCATGGTCCTCGTTGTGTGGAGGCACCGTGTCCTAGTCTGTTCAGGGCACTAAAATTTCCACTGTAGACCAGGTAACTGGCAAACAGCAACTGCTCCTCGTAGTTCTAGAGGCTGGGATTCGAGACTCCGCTGGCAGATAGTGAGTGCCCAAGTCCTCTGCTCCGTAAATGTGCACTGTGGCTGTTCCCGCGCCACAGACGGCGAACTGGTTCCTCTCAGCCTGATCTGTGAGGCGCTGACCCCATTCATGAAGGCTCTTCTCTCATTACTTAATCACCTCCCGAAAGCGGTGTCCCCAGCCCCTTGTGTCAGTGTGTCACACTGGTTCAGACGGGACAGGTCTCAACAGAGGAATCTGGGGAGCCAATGTTCCTAACCACAGCACAGAGCGTGCCCAGCTCATCCCCTGGTGTGGACATGCAGCCTGCTGCGGTGTTCTGCTGTCATGCATGCTTTTGAGTGCTTGTCCGTCAAGGCTGTGCAGGGCTGGGGATGTAGCCCTGCTGGTGCATACAGAGCTCTGCATTGGATACCCAGCCCACAGCAACCAGGCAAGTTGGTATACACCTTTAATCTCAGCACTTGGGAGGTAGAGGCAGGAAGGTCAGAGGTTCAAGGTCATCCTCAGCCAGAGTGAGTTCATTTGTAATAGTAAGAGGGAGTTCTTGGTCACTGGCGTCTCCTTGTGCCTGGGTTCCAGATCTGAGTCAGGATATTCACACCCACACCCTGGTTAGTGTCTTTTTGGTATTAAGGGATTATGGGTAACTTTGGTGCCAATGTACTGGTGGCTGAGTGGGTTGACGCTCTGGGTAACAGTGGTTGACGTCATCACAAGGAGTCATGGTTCTCTGTTGCAGAGGAAGCTGCCTGAGCAGGATATTGCCCAAGGCTCCTACATCGCCCTGCCCCTGACGCTGCTGCTGCTGTTGGCGGGCTACAACCACGACAAGGTAGGGGGCAGGGGTCGGGAGACAGACCACAGCAGTGTGCCCAGTGTCTCAGAAGTCAGAGAAGGCGAAGGTTGAAGGGGCCCCGCAGCTGTCCTGGGGTCCCTATGTCTCTTTCTGGGGTTATTAACTCCAGTGGCATCATTTCTAACCCGTAGGCCCAGCCCATCTAGGGAGGTGTTGCCCTGGAGAGGTCACACCCCTGGAGTAAAATCTCCCTGCCAGCGTTCTGCGGGCCCTGGAGTGTCCACAGCAGAGGCCCGTGCCTGTGAGGGCAGAGCCATCCTGGTCTCACGGTCTCTCTCATTTCAGCTCATTCCTTTGCTGCTGCAGCTGACGAGTCGTCTTCAGGGAGTCAGAGCCCTTGGCCAGGCGGCCTCCGAAGGCAGCGGCCCCGAGGACATGAAGAGACAGACCAAGAAACAGAAGACCAGACGCACGTGAGGAGGAAGGAGGCTTGTTCCCTGCGATGGCACAGCCAGGGCTGCCACCCGCCAGGGGACAAGGGCACATGCTCCCTCGCTTCAGGCAGGCCCTGGGCCCTGTGACCCCTGTTGGTGTCCTGCCTGTCTGTCCTCTCCTGTGTAGCCCTGTGGTGCAATGCGACAAATGGACCCTCCTGTCACCCTGCTGAACACAATTTATTTTCTGGGTTGAAGATAATTTATTATTATTATTTTTGTCAGAGAAGTATTTAAGCCGAGCTGGTGGCGTGAGAACGTAATTCAAATCTTCCACATTCGTTTGCAAAAAGAGCCCAGTAAATTTGGCATTTGTCTGCGTGGTGAGGTACCTGCTGGACGTTTCCCAGACTCCCCTCTGCACTTGGCCCTCTGGAAGCTGCAGCAGCATCTGTCCACACAGAAGGATCTGTTGAGAGTCGGAATGAATAAAGTCACCCACTCATGTGTGTTGTAGCTCATCTCAGATCATCTTCAGGGGCTTGGCAGAGTGCTGGGTGCATGCAGAGCAGGGGCCATTCAGCCACAGCGACCACACAGAAGACACGGGCAACGGGACAGCCGACCTGTGGCTGAGCTTAGGCTCACTGTGGCCCCCTGGAGTGTATGTTCTATAGAGCCAGAAAGACTTTGTACTGCTAGGCTCTAAAGTTATTTTACTTCTTGATGTGTGTGTGTGTCTGTGTATGTGTCTGTATCAGCTGGCCACTTGACACAGACCATTGTGTGAGTTTGCTTGCTACACGGGATGGTGAACCACATGAGCCTCTGGGACAGATGAGATATCCTCCACATCCAGTGTGCTTCTAACTCTCACTCCAAGTGGACACCGCCCTGAAAGTTTAATGGTGCTTTTTATTGACACACTGTAAAGGTTAAAAGCTTGTGAAAGACAATTAAATGTCAGTGGGCTCTGTCCAGCTCCAAAAGTGGTCATCATGTAGCAGCTTCATGTCACTCATGGGTCACCATTGATGTTGGTTCAGCCCCCTTTCTCAGTCCATTTGAAAGCGGGGCTTGTCCTGTTCTGCCTTCCTGCATTTGCCGGACCGATGGGGCAGAGCACTAGTTCCCCTGCAGTGAGTAACCATTTCTGTCTAGTGAACGATACAAAAGTTCTGACCCACTGTTCCTGAGACACTTACTGTGTTCAGCTCTTGGAGGGGGGAAGCAGCTCAGTTGGCAGAGTGCTTGCCCGGCACTCACAAGGCTGGGCAAAAACGGCCTGGTGGTGCACACCCTGTAATCCCAGGACTTGGGAGGTGGAGGCAGGAGGATCAAAACTTCAGGGTCATCCTTAGCTATTTAAAATTTAGCGTTTGAGGCCGGCTCGGGCTACATGAGAAAATGCCTTGAAAACAACCCTCACCCCTAGCTGGAGAAGGAAGGACACCTCAGAAAGCTGGCCGGCGCCCTTCTAAAGCCACGCCACACCACACATTTTCCTTCTGCTCTTGCCTGTTTGTGGGGACGGGGCCATCCTTGTGCCTAACTCTAAGGCCCTAATTTGGGGAAGGAAGATGAATGAAGCAGAATCAAAGAGTGTATAAGAGGATTGTTCCACAGCAACAGTACAATTGGGAAGTGTTCCTGGTGATAATGAACATGACTAAGTACAGGTGATGGCCTGTCATTTAAGGAAGGAGGCTCAGGGTAAACACGCTCATAAGTGTCGGAGGGAGAATAGCCCCACAGGTAGCTTGAGATGAACAGGCTCAAGCGTCTGGGGAAGCTGGTGTGGCCTGGCCACCACCTCTGCTCCCAGCCTTCTGGGTGGAAAACAGGTTGTACATCTCTCCCTTTGAAGGGACAACCTTGTGTGTTTTACATTCCTGGTTCCACTAGTGCTTCTCTGTGAGCACAAGGACCTCCACACATCGTACAATACCACATCTGGTTGCCCACCAGGGAGGGACTCGGATGCCTCTGAGGGCACCTGCACTCATGTACATGCCCACACACAGACACACATAGTTAATAAAAATGGAAGCTTAAATCTTTTTAAACCGTTTTTAAAAACAGTTCTTTGAGAATTTCATACAATGACTTTTGATTGTATGCACTCCCAGCTTCTCCCAGAACCTCTCCCACTTCCTGCCTCCCCAAATTCATGTCTTCTTTTTTAAAAAAAGCCTCACTGGACCTGAGATACCCTAGTGTTTCCTTCCACCAGGGTGGGGTTTCACCATCGCTGAGCCTCCTCACAGTGAGATCCAAACCCTTATAACTATGCTGTGAAGTGGCTGTGAGTATTGGAGTACTGGATGTCTGTCAAGACCATAGCAGCCAGTGAATGTTATCTTAGCTATTACATGACAAAGTGGAGGTGGTTTTTGTTACTTTTCAAATGTTGCCTTTTTTTTTTTTAAATCAGTTCAGGACAGAGTGGCTTGGTTAAGTATGCTGTGCACCAGCAGCGGTGGCCCTCCCTTCCCCCCCACCCTTCATCTCCTGAGGAAGAGGCTGAGGAACTGGGGCCCAGACATTGTATACTGGTGCTGTTTCTGTGAGCATAACTAATCGTTTCAGGACATTTCTGCAAAGCCACCATCCAGCATCCAGCTAGCCTGGGTCTTTCCTAGCTAGGATAGGGACCTGTTTTTCCAACAGCGGGAGCCTGCCTCTGTCCCAGGACTGGGAAGCAGCAGGGCTTCTCTTAAAATGCCACAGGGAACATACTACCTTGAAGAAGCCAGACCCAGGTTTTGTGAGGTCTGAAGGTCAAACAGTTTGAGATCTTTTAAGAAAATGGTCCCAAGGGCTTTAGAGAAAATTCCATTCTGATCTCCAGCACACACATACGATACTGGACATGGTGGTGTGCATCTGAATATGCCTCTGTGCTAAGGAGTCCCTGGGTTAGCAATGCTGATCTTTTCCCAAAGGGCAGCCCAGCCTTTGCCCTGGAGGGAGGCCTTGCAATCTGAGGCAGTGGGTATGCCTGCACCCATCAGCCTGGTCTCCAGACATCTTCGTCAAGATGGTGTGGGACAAAATCTGACATAAAGGAGTCAGAGATGCAAGAGGAGAGTGGAGAAATGTCCCCAACAGAAAGACTTTCCCAAGGAAACTGAAATATAGGAACATGGTTTATTTATGACACAGTAAGAATCCAAAAGTACTAGGGGGAGAGGTCAATCAGATTGCAGTTGGACCATCTTACCACTTCTAAGAATGTTCTGGAAGATCTTGAAATGAGAAAGAAAAGATGTTCCGTGTAAACTGCAAATTGAAATAATTTACATATTTTTTCCTGTGTGTGTGTGTGTGTGTGTGTGTGTGTGTGTGTGTGTGTGTATGTTCATGTGTGTGTATGTTTGCATGGAGAGGCCAGAGAACAACCTCACCCTTCATTCCTTAGGCACATTCACTTTAACTTTTGGAGACAGCACCTCTCGCCAGCCTGGAACTCACCTATTAAAATAGGCTGCCTGCCTCCCCAGCCTAGTACGAAGTGAACACGTTGCTTTTATAATAGGGTAGAGGGAAGTCGGGGGAGGTTGTGGGGGACAGGTGCTTGAGCGCAGTACTGGGAGAGAGAGAGGCATAAAAGCAAAGCAGGACAGCTGAGTAGAAACTGGCTGGAAGCTGGAAACTGCTGGGAGCTAGGGGAGTGGGAATAGTGCCTGGGGACAGCGGAGATTGTTTTGGAGTTAGGAGACTTCTGCTTTCTTGGGTTAGAAAGACGGGATCGGGGACCAGCTGGGGAGGCGGTCCACACTTGTAATCTCAGCACTTGGGGGACAGAGCATGCCTGGCTTGTGCAAGCTGAAAGCAAACCCAGGGTGCAGGTGGAAGCTCCCTCTCAGCCCCCCTTCCCCATCTCTCTCTAAACCCTGCTTTGTCTCAGAAAGCCTGCCAAACACGACTCCTCCCCCAGAGATGCTCATGATCAATCCTACAGGGAGGGTATTTAAACTGCCCCAGAGAGAACAGATACGTGGTTTTTCAGTCTCTTCTCCTCTCTGGGAGCTGGAAAATCATCCGGGAGTGTTTTACTCATTAAACCTGGAATTTTTCTTAATTTGGTTTGATTTGGATTACTGTGTCGGTGGCTGGGCTTAATGTGAGGGTATGGAAACTTTTCACCCAAGGCTTCAGGTACTCTGGGAAGTATTCTATCAATTATACCACTCTTCAGCCCCAGCCTTTATCATAGTAAAGAGTGCCTGGCATTCTCTGAGGAGACGGCTCACTGCGTATAAGGGGGAGAGGATAATTATATTTTTTAACTTTATGGATGAAGATCTGGGCTTATGATTAAGGTTTATGTAGCTGATCATTGTAGTTTCTCACTAAGGTCTTTTCTTGGCATAAAATAAAAAGTATGACTGTAACACGCAAACTCTGTTGGGTAACATTGCTTACTACATGACTAGAATTTATTTTAAATTGCTGTAGTCCTTGTAATAGACTATGTATGTTGTGGTTTGAATGTGACGTGCTCTGCCACAGGCTGACATGTTTGAACTCTGCATCCCCAGCTGGTGGCGCTGTTTCAGAAGGTTGAGGAACCTTTAGAGGGGGGAGCCTGCTTGGAGAAAGTGGGCCGCTGGGCATGGGCCTTGAGGTTTTATAGCCTGGCTGCTCTTCCTGGCTGTGGATGCAATGTGACCAGCCACTGCATGCTCCTGCTGCTGTTCCCCCCTCCCTCTCCCCCTCCCCCATGGATCCCTTCTGAAACTGTGAGCCTGCCTTCCTTGAGTTAAAGCCTGCCTTTAGTTGCTATTTTGTCAGAGAAATGTAATGAGTACAATATGCTTCAGGATTCTATTTTGAGTGTGAGTGTGTGTGTGTGTGTGTGTGTGTGTGTGTGTGTGTGTGTGTGTGTGTGAAAGGAAATAAAAGGGGACAGAGGGAGCATCCAGTCAAAGGTGACGTTATGAAGCACAGTCTCAGAGAAGTGGAGCCAGGGGACAGCCTGAGGTAAAACGAGAGGGAAAGAGGGACCAGTCTACAGAGAAAGGAAACTAACTGGAGCAGCACGTCATTCTCCAGTGACAAGTTCCTGAGAGGGAGGACCAGGAGAAATAATGAAGACAGGAAGTTTGGGATCACCAGGTCTTGCACAAGCTCATGACTCATGCAAGGTTGGGCAATCCCGGAAGAGAGGCCTTGCTTGTCCTGCTGTGGCTGTGGGCCTGTGAACTGTGGGCAGGGCTGAGGAGGGCGTCCCTCTGCAGCCTGAGGTGTCAGGCGCTTTCCACTGCTCCTTCCGGATGAGGGAACCTGTGTTTTCTTCGGGGTAGGTGGCAGGAGCAGGTGCAGGACCCAGAGCCGTATGAGAGCCATGGGCAAGGGGGGTGCCCACTGGCAAGGACCCATCTGAATCTATCAATTCCGGGCTGATGCTCAGCGCCCCCAGCACCACGGGAAAAAAGCTAGGCCCAGGAAAACAGCTCTTCCCCAGCACCTCCTGCCTCTGAGGAGAAAAAGTTCATGCCAGCCATAGTATAGTTGGCCCCAAAGTGACAAGTTAGGCGCAGGAGGAGCCCTTTTGTTTAGGGGAAGAAATAGATGTCACTTTCTTGTTGCACCTTCTAAATGTTAACTCAGTGGGTTGATGTGGTTGCTGTAGCCCAGGTTGCCCTCGAATTTACAGAGATCCGCCTGCCTCTGCCTCCTGAGTGCTGGGATTAAAGGCGTGGGCCACCACCGCCTGGCTTTGTATATTCTTTCAGTATCCTTTCCGTTTGTTTGTTTGATTAAGACAGGATAGACTCCGACCCCATATGTAGCCCAGGTTATCCTGGGTCTTGCAGCAGTCCCGAGTCTCAGCCTCCTGAGTGCTGGGATTACAGATGTGGACCATGGAGGCTGGCTCTCAGCATGCTTTCTGCGAAGAGGGTTTGTGTCACTAAATACAAAGCGCAGTGAAATCACAAGGAGGCACTGAGGACTTTTCAAACCAGTGCTCATTAACTCTGGGCACTGTTTCCAGTGCCTGTGTTTCAGGTTCCAGTGTCTTTGCAGACAAAGGAGAGAATAACGTGTGTTAAATTATGTTCTACTTTCTAAGGACCTTTTTGTGGCTGGTGTCTACAAACGATTTCTTTTGAATATTTGGAAGCCGGAAGGATCAAGTGTCAGTTTTTAAAATGTATTGAAGGAACAAAAAGATGCTTCTGTGGGTGAAGGTGCTTGCTGCCAGGCCTGATGACTGGAGTTCAGTCCCCAGGACCCATGTCAAGTGGAAGAGGACTAACTACCCCGAGGTGTTTTCTGTCTTCTACTCCAATGTTGTGGAGCTCTTGTGCACACACATGGAGTAAGCAAATAAGTAAAACTAAAAGAAGAATTCTTGGAGATGATACACCGTGGGCAGGGGAGCTGGCTCAGCATTGAAAATCCTTACTGCTTCTCTGAGTGCCTGTATCCAGCAGCTCACAGGCACTTGTAACTCACTTCTAGGAGATCTGACACCCTCTTCAGACCTCTCCACACAAGTGACATACACACACTCTCACACGCACGTGAATAAAAATACATTTTTTAAAATGTGTTGAAAATAATTTATACTTTTTTAATTTTTTGAGCGTTTCATGTAGCCCAGGCTATTCTGGAACTCACAATGTAGCCTGGGTTGGTCTTAAACTTCAGGCAATCCCCTTGCTTTACCCTTCTGAATTCTGAGATTTCAGGTAGGAGCCACCGTGCCCAGCTTAATTCAGTTTTACAGTTAGGAAAGTCAAGACTCAGAAAATCAAGTCGTGGACTCAGGATGCTGTTCAGTAGTTGACTCTTAGCATGCATTGAGTTTCGGGCACTAGAAAAAAAATAGAGAAAGTGAAAGCAACTGGAAAATAAAGGGAAGAGGCTAGGGTTCAATGTGCTGTCTCTCTGTTTGTTTTTACCATGTGGTACCGATGATGTCGTGTACAAAGGGCAGCCTGCATGTTTTCACTTCTCTGCATAGACATCTTATATCAGATACACCACCTAAAAAGAAATCTGTCGTTAAAATTTCAAGAGGCTTGATTTTCTTTGCAGATTCCATAGAAATGCCTATGTTCAGCGTCAGGTTTAAACATGTGTGTCTTGTCTGATGTAGCAGGGTTTCAGAAAAGGCTTTGAAAAACATTGATTTTGATATCCGTGGCAGGGGCTGGAGAGATGACTCAGCGGTTAAGAGCACTTGCTGCTCTTGCACAGGACCTGGGTCCAGTTTCTGGAATCCACGTCAGGCTGCTCACAACTTGCTGCAACTTCCATTGCAGAGGCTCTGACGCCTTGATCTGGTTCCCACAGTCACCTGCATGCATGTGGCACACATACAGAGGAGCAGGCACATACACATGAAACCGTAGCACATCTGTGACAAACTGGGATCGAGTTAACTAAACATATTCTTTTGTCTGTTTGTTTTGTTTTGTTTGTTTGTTTCAAGACAGTGTTTCTCCGTGTAGTTTTGGTGCCTATTCTGGATTTCGCTCTGTAGACCAGGCTGGCCTTGAACTCATAGAGATCCACCTGCCTCTGCCTCCTGAGTGCTGGAATTAAAGGCATAAGTCACCGCCACCCGGGGAAAAACAATTCTTAGTATTTATTTCTGTGTGAACCATGGCATGCATGTGGAGGTCAGAGGACAAATTCCAGAGTTACTTCTCTCCTCCTACCATGTGGGGCAGTGCTGTGGGATGGTCTGTATGGTAAATGTGTTGCTCTGATTGGTTAATAAATAAAACACTGATTGGCCAGTAGCCAGGCAGGAAGTATAGGTGGGACAAGGAGAGAGGAGAATTCTGGGAGCTGGAAGGCTGAGGCAGAGAGATGCTGCCAGCTGCCACCATGACAAGCGAGATGTAAGGTAACAGTAAGCCACGAGCCACGTGGCAACTTATAGACTAATAGAAATGGGTTAATTTAAGATAGAAGAACAAGAAGAACATTAAGATAGATAACAAGAAGCCTGCCACGGCCATACAGTTTGTAAGCAATATAAGTCTCTGTGTCTTTATTCAGTTGGGTCTGAGCGGCTGCGGGACTGGCGGGTGACAGAGATTTGTCCTGACTGTGGGCCAGGCAGGAAAACTAGCTACAGGGCAGTAACTTTTTCTTTTTTCTTTTCTTTTTTTTTCTGTTTGTTTGTTTCTTTTTTGTTTTTCCAGACAGGGTTTCTCTGTGTAACAGCCCTGGCAGTCCTGGATCTGGTCTTGTAGACCAGGCTGGGCTTGCTTGTTGGCGAGCACCTTTACCCGCTAAATCATCTCACCATCTCTAAGTTCATTGTTCTAAGGTAGTTAAGTATGAAGAAAAATTTAAGTCAAGAATTAGTTACTTAGAGGCGGATCTCTGTGAGTTTGAGGCCAGCCTGGTCTACAGATCAAGTTCCAGGACAGTAAAAGCTACACAGAGAAACCCTGTCTTAAAACAACAACAATAAAATTATATTGATGTAGAGCCACACGCTGGATCAGACAAGGAAGAAAACCGGGTTCCCACCTTGCAACTCCAGCTAGTTTCTCAGCAGAGAGGGTGGGTACCAGTTGGCCAACCTTGCTGAACATCCTGTCTTGGAAGTGAGTCCTTCAGCCTCAATCCAGGATTACAGAGCCCGAGTTACAGAGCCTGAGGCCAACCCGGGGCCCAGCTGCCAATCCTGCGGAGGTGTGGATGAGATTGCCCTACTGATCAACCTGTTCAGTTAAGATCCATTTGGGAGAGGTTTCAGAAGCCGGCAGCCTTCAGTCTGAGGAAACAAGATCAGCTGAGGAGTTGGCGAGTGAGCAAAACTCGACCTGAGAACTCAAGAGAAGGAGCCGTCCAGCCACTGAACCAGATCACCAGAGTCATAAGCCCACCCTACGCCACCTGGGAACAGGTAAGGCCCCATCTCCGGACCGGCAGACCAGGTCTCTAGCCCCTAGGCCCCAGCCATCAGAGCTCCAGGGACCAGGCAGCTACCTTTCCCTGCTCCCTCATCAAAAAAACTCAGCCCCTGTGAACCCAACAACCACTGGAGCCATAAGCACACCCTACACCAATTGGGAACAACTGCTCCCTGAGACAGAACCCACTAACACTGATTGGACTAAGCTGCTCCTGGAGAAACAGAGCCCAACAGCACCGATTTAACCAAGAACTCCTAGTGGACCAAGACTATCAATTAGAACAAGAGAGGCACCTTCAGACACAGACACCACCTGCACCGAGCAGAGGAAAAGATGAGTAGACGCCAGTGCAAAACTACAGGCAACAACATAAAGACCTATATGACAACATCAGAACCTAGAGATTCTACACCTGCAAGACCTGAACATACCAACGCAGAAGAAGCAGAAGAAATCACTCCTAAAAGTGACTTTAAGAAGATGATAGAGGCCCTTAAAGAGGAAATAAAAACTGCCTTAAAGAGGAAATAAAAAAAATTCCCTTAAAGAAATGGAAGAAAAAACAAACAAAAAATTAGAAGAAAGCCAAGAAAAAAATTGTTATTGATTGATTGATTGATTGTTTTGAGGAGACGTTCTCATTTTGGCCAGGCTGACCTCAG
Organism: Peromyscus eremicus; assembly: GCF_949786415.1. Classification (NCBI taxonomy): domain Eukaryota; kingdom Metazoa; phylum Chordata; class Mammalia; order Rodentia; family Cricetidae; genus Peromyscus; species Peromyscus eremicus. The sequence continues at coordinate 151,374,863 of NC_081416.1, forward strand.
ACTTGCTATACAGCCAAAGATAGCCTTGACCCCTCTGCTCCCGGGATCCTCTCAGGTTGGGTCACGGGTCCACACTGCCATACCTGGTTCCCAGCTAAGAATTTAACAGGACAATTACTCTTGGGGCTGGAGAGCTGGCTCAGAGGTCAAGAGTATGCTTTGCTGTTTCAGGGGACCTGGCTTTGGTCCCAAACACCCTCATGGTGGCTCATAACTACCTAAAACTCCAGTTCTGGCCTTCAGGGGCACCAGGCATGCAGGTGGTGCTCCTGCGTACTAACAGGCCGGTACTCACAAATGCACATAAGAGTAAATACCTTTTCTTAAAGAAAAAGCTGCAGGGCATGGTGGTGCACACCTTTAATCTCAGCACTCGGGCGGCAGAGGCAAGTGGATCTCTATGAGTTGGAGGTCAGCCTGGTCTACAAAACCAGTTCCAGGACTCCCAGGGCTGTTACACAGAGAAACACTGTCTGGAAAAACAAGAAAGAAATAAACAAACAGAAAAAAAAGGAAAGAAAAAGTTACCTTTTGTCTTAAAGTATCTTTGCCCAGAGAAACAAATGTTTGCCCTGAGTTTTGCCCGGCCAGTGCATCTTGGGCCTTGTGAGCAGGAGCTTTTTGCTCTGGCTTTGACTGTTTGGTTTCACAGTCTCCTGACAAACCATGAACTTGATACTTTTCTTTCACACTAACTTTATACTATGAATATAAATGCACACCGCCTTGTGTACTAGTCCCACTAAATGAGGGTACATTTATAATTCATCGTTATATTTAATCTCCCTCTTCTCTCCATTTAGACCCCAAGAATCAGTTTTTCAAGGGAAAAAAATGGGCCAGGAGCCAAGAACTGTTCTTCACAAATTTAATATTGTGTAAGGTCATCTTATCTCAGTGGCCTCATCTGGAGATAGATAGATAGATAGATAGATGATAGATGGATGGATAGATGGCCCTCGGTCTGTCTGAGGGTAAGTGCTCAGTAAAGAATTGTGTTTTGTGATAAACTATCACAACAGCAATAAAACAGGGAAGAAAACCATAAAACAGACATTAGAGTGAGTGGCTCAAAATTTGTTTTCTCATTTAAAATAATTCTCTTTATAGTGTGTTGTGGGGGGCCAGGCAGAGACAGTGTGCTTATGTAGCCCAGGCTGGTCTAGAACTCACTGGGGTCCAGGTTGGCCTTGAGCTGACAGCAAT